>NW_007726953.1:264386-333238 GCF_000696425.1 Galeopterus variegatus | reverse complement strand
TGTTGCTCTTGGAAATGCAATTAGTACTCTGGTATCACAGCGCACACTTCTCAGGATCGCGTTGTCTCCTGGCACGGCCGCTCCAGACCTGTCACCATCTTAGCTCCTTACTCCTGCCTGACACTTTCTGCCATGAGTAGAAGCAGCCTGAGGCCTGCACCAGATGCAGCCATCTCAGAATCATAAGCCAAATAAGCCTCTGTTCTTTACAATTTACCCAGTCTCAGGTATTCTGTTGTAGCAACACAAAACAGACTAATACACTGAAATCATGGGGAATAATACCTGATCACAGAGACTAAACAAGAATGGATAATTTCTTTCTTGTATAAAGCAAACACAAAGTAAAAGGATTTTTTTTGTCTCAGGCAAGTATCTCATCTATGGGACTTTCATCTGTGACTATAGAGAAAGATAATAATCAAAACCATCTGAGGGCCGGCCCCGTGGCGCACTCGGGAGAGTGCGGTGCTGGGAGCGCAGCGACGCTCCCGCCATGGGTTCGGATCCTATATAGGTATGGCCGGTGCGCTCACTGGCTGAGCGCGGTGTGGGCAACACCAAGCCAAGGGTTGTGAACTCCTTACTGGTCACGAAAAAGACAACAACAACAAAAATACCATCTGAGTAATAATAATATGATCATATTGCCTTCTCCAAAATTCTACATGCCTATCTACACATGAAGCCTAGACATCTTTGGAGAGAATAAATAATGCTCGAAGGTCAACTGAAATTTTTCTGTTTAGTAATGTCAGGCAGAAAATGGAATATCACTGCTCAGATGTTCTTTTACAAACATTCCTACATCTTTTCATAATGCTAACAATGACCCAGATCTTTATTTTATATATCTGTGGACATGCCAACATTGTTATATTCTGTTCTATGCGCTTTTTTCAGTTAAAAAAAAAGAGAAAGAAAATAAATCAGCTAAATAATCAACCAACCATTTAACTGGCATTGGTAAAGTGCCTCCTGTGTGCCAGGCACTGTGCTAGTATCTGAGAATAAGAGGAATCAAACCAAACCCAGTGCTCCACTGGCTAAACATTTAGCAAAGTGTCCTATAGACAGGGAATGAACCATGCAGCACTGCAATGAGTGTCACAGTGACATTATGAACAAGACAGGCACAAGGAAAAAACAATTTTCCTTTGTGAAGTGAACGAAGGCTTTTCACCAAAAACTCCTTAACTCAGGGATTCTTTTTTTTTAGACAGATGGGGGCAGGGAACATTTCAGGCAAAGAGAAGAGTCTGTCACATGAATAAATGATTATAAGAATGTGGGGCCTTTGGGGAACTGTCAGAAGTTTGGGATGACTAGAGATGAAGAGTGGAAGAAATGAAGGGAAGGAGGTGCTCCATTAAGGGACAACCTTTAACTGCAGGCCCTGAAGGACCATGAAAAATTTTAGCAGGGTACTGGCAGAATCGGAGAACATAACATAGAGGACTCTGGGTCCACGTGGAGGGTGGCAAAAGATGATGCTTGGGCTGAGGCTGTGGTAACAGAGATTTGGGTTACTAAGGACCTGGCAGCTGGATCAGAGGAGGAGTATTATGGATGACCCATTTTATTTCTTGAAAATAGTCACCCTTGCCCAGGCCATCATACAATTTCTGCTTTAATTCCCTCTTTTTAAATTCTGAAACTGTCTCATATTTTGTGGTTGAGACAAGTTGCTTTCACTTATGAGACTGGGCCATTGAGTGAGTTCAGAAAGAATTATATGAATAACCAGAGAAATGAGCTGTCCAGAGACTGGCCAAAAGAGGAGCCTTCGGTCCCCTTCTTTAAAGAACTAGGGCATGAATTAGTGATTAGCTGAGGCCAAAAGTGAAGTGTGGCTGTGGATACAGTAGGAAATGTTGGGTTGGTAGACCAGATGTTTGCCAATTTGTTTTGGGAAACCAAAGCCCTAAGAAAAGGTTTAGAATAGGCCACTAGGGAGCACTAACCTGCGACAATGGTCGAATGCTGTGATAACCGTCTTTCCTCTTCACAGATGTTTCCAATGATAGGAAATGTGAAAATATAAAGGCCATTTGCCTAATCAAGCCCACACTTAGCTAAGCTGGGAACAATGCACAGAGCCTAGTTTTAAATCCTCTATTGTGAATCTCTGGCCTTCCCAAGGGGGCAGGAAATATGGCTATTCAGTTTGATTTTAAAATCTCTTTGTTTAATAACACCAGCTGTATATTCTTGTTGAAATCCTGTACCAGGAAAACCCATCAGACCACCCGGAAGAGGATGCTAACAATCCTTGTGCTAATTATTTGGGCTAGTGGCACAGCTTTTTGCTTTCAAGCTTCTTGTAGATTTTTGCCCTTCTGATGATGACACGATGCCTGTAATGTGGCCAGCCAGCCAGAAAACACCGTCTCTGAAATTTGTGACATAAACTTGTATAGGCTCTTACAAAAAACCATCTGTGGCTTAGTGCCAGGTGGGTGAAAGAAAAAAAAAAAGATAAACATTCTAAAAGATAAGAGGTCATATATTGGTAAGACTAACAACCTTACTACTCAGTATGATCCATGTACCAGCAGACAGGTTTCACGTGGGAGCACAGAAATGAAAATTCATGGGTACCACCCCAGACCTGCTGACTAAAAATCAGCATTTTAATGAGATTCCACAGGTGACTCCTGTGCAGTCCATTTGAGAGCCACATGGAGAGCTTCATATGGCAGGCCTTTGGGGCAAAGAGCCAAATGGTCTATTCCTCTTAGACATATCATGTTTGGGGGTTTTGTCCCACCCTAAACTAGAAGATCCAGCTCCTGCTCCTCCTCGTCTTTTTCTTCTTCTTTGTGTGCACAGACCTCTTTAGTAGTCTGGGAAAGCCTATGAATCCTTCTACAGAATAGTTTCTAAATATAAAAGAAAGTAAATATGATAAAGGAAACCAATTATACCGATATACAGTTATCAAAATGGTCACAAAAGGAAAGGTGAAGTACAGTTGTATATGTGTTTTTATATTCAGGCACTGAATGACAAGATCGAGAGGCAGGGCTAACACTCCTATAATTCTGAAGTAGTAATAAGTGTCAACTGTATTTAGAAATACTTGCAACAACTATAATGTGAAATAAAAATAACTGTGACAAAGTCATAGATGCTGCTAAACTGTGGGTTATTACCTATATTCCTAATTAAAGGAAGCACTAAATATCACTTAGCTAGTAAAAATTGGATGTAATTTTCTTCCCAACCAATTTAAACATCGCCAAATTCTATCCAAGGGCTCCAGGTTGAGACGTCTATTCTAAGTGGTTAATGCAGTACATTGAGATGTGTTTTCACTTGGTTTTGTTCAGAGGTGGCTGAGGGCACCTTGAACTATCTCCATCCAGTCCCTCCTTAAGTACATGGTGAAGGGAGGCATGAAAGGGCTGGTTTCCTTCCACAACAACTAGCCTTTAGGTGTTCAAGCCCTGCCCTCCTTTCTTGGGGTTCAGTGTTCTGAACCTTTAAAATGGGAGGGCTGAATCAGACAGAGAATTTTCAAATCTTTAGTTTTCTACATCAGATCCATTTGTGCAAACATTGCATTATGTCATAGGAATATTTACAAAAAGAGTTGTGTTTGTAGTTATCTATGTTTCATGTATTTACTTAGAATTTTTTAAAATCTCATTTGGTTTTGATTTCGTATTTTAATTTAATTAATGCTGTTGCTTGAGCAAAAAAAAAAAAAAAAGCTAAAACAGAATGTTTGTATGTTAAAATCATCATGAAAAAACAGCACAATAATGGCCCTATGAAAAAGATAAAGCAACTTGATGGTGGGGCAAATATTTCACCTTCTCGGTTAATTAATTTTAAATTTTAGAAAAGGCAAAATAAACAAACAAAAACTGAGTCTGACTTGTAATAAGCACACAATATGTATTTGGTGAATTAATCAGGTACCAGAAAGAAAAATATTCAAAAGGACTTTCTCTAATAGCTACTACTCATTTTAGTGATAGCCACACCTAATTGACTTACAATATTCATGTTATAGGAAGAAATTCATTAGCATAATTGAATTGAATTTAACACTTCTTCAAGTCTTTTGAAGTTGTAAGGTTCAATAATTTTAGTATAAACGGATGGACCTTTAGTAATGATCTGATGTTATGTTCAGGAAGTGGCTTTGGCACTGTCAAGTATAAGATAATTTAAAACCACCAAAGCATTCTCATTGTTAATATTTGAGGAGTTCTGGGAAATGTGTTCATTTATTTCACAATTTAAAATAAACAAGTCTTAATAACAACTTTTGAATAGCTCTAAACAAAGTTATCACCAGCACCATTAGAAACAGCTTTAAATTGTGAATCTGTGAACTCACTCCACAATATCAGTCTTTCAATCACTTGTAACCGAGAGTTAATTATATTCATGATGATGTTGGAAATGGACCAAAAGCAGACACAGGATGCAAACTGCCGCTACCTTGTCCTCATAATATGTCTTCAGATGAAATTTAAGAAGTTCAAGGCTATGTTATTTGCATTTCATTGTAGAAATTACAAAAGTAGGTTGCTCTGGAGCAATTTTTATTGTTCTCATCCTGGTTAACCTGGAGCATAAAACCAGTTCAGGGAATTCTTTTGTAAAGTGAATGAGGTTCTGTTTAATTCTAAAAGATACTTTCCTATGTCCATCTGTTTAAATGTCCAATATGACCCACTATAAACACTTTCCAAAACTACCTCTTGGTAGGGGCAGAGAAGATGTACCTTGCTTGAGTTTGTGGCATTATTTGTCATTTGTAAACTTTAGAAGAGATTTTTTTATCCAAAACAGTATTTCTCAAATCATATGATTCCAGGTACTACTCTGTCAATATGTCCCTTAAAAAGCATGAGCTCTGCAGTTAATTACATTTAAGAAACTCAAAGGAATAAGGTTTTCTCTTACAAATTCATAGTATCATTATGATATTAAAGACTTAGAAAATATTACCAGAGATTCTTGATAAAGACCACACTGTGATGGCACAGAAGGACTTTAAACCCACCCTTAACCCAGAAAGACTGAATTAAGTACCTAACCAGGTCCAAATGAAAAAAGAGAATTTTTCCAAGTGGCAAAATCAAATAAGGGGATTGATAGAACCTGTATTGACTCATAAACCACTTTGTAGAAATTAAAAATAAATGTTTCTTTCTCCAGATACTTTATTCTGCTTGTTGAAAATATTGTCAAAACATACTGATTTTATTTTTAAAAGCATTTTACTGCATCTATGAGGAAATTTCAGTAATAAGTGTATGAATATATGATGTCTTAAGTGTGGCTGGCACCCAATGGGTTTGTGCAGTGCACAGTCTGACCAACTATATGTGGGAGCCTGCAGAATTTTAAGTCAGAGAGGTGAGAAAAAACTGGAGACTGATGGCCATTGCTGAATATAGCCCTAGGTTGTTTTCCAGGTATAATTATTGCTAATACTACATCCCACTCTGAAAAGTTTACTTCTGTGGAAAAATAAATTCTAAGGATAACCTACCTAGGAAGTATAAGCTTGGAGGCAGGGGTTTTCAAACTCACAGAACAGAAGACCCACTTTATTCATGCCGTTGCCCTGCTCATCTCCCCTCTAGCCAGCGATTTCAGTACATGCACACTTTACTTCCAACTGCTGGCATGTCTCTTTACCTGAGGGATTTCTCTGGCTCCTGGAACCCACTCTATCCAGGTACATAGAAGGCCAGAAATGCTGGGTCTAATGCCCCTTGTCAGCATGCCTCATTCTGTGACTGCTTTAATTTAGTCTATAAGTACTCAGTTCCCTTGCCCCTCAGGTGAAGTAACTCTGAAGCATCTGTTCTCTACTGGCTCCCAGAGAACCCAGTGAAATTAAAGTCTAGTTGCCCACCACGGTAACTTGCTTGATAAAGACCTTTCACTGGCTGCTTTCGCTTCCCTGTCTCACTTTCCTACTCCCATTCTTGAGTTTCCTGTGATCTCCTTCCAAATAAACTACTCAGATTCCTTGACTTAGAGAGGACTTCTGAAGATACCCAAACTAAGACATTCCCATGAAGCAGAAGACTCAACCAAGCTCCTTTTTAAAAATTGGGTACATTTCTAGCTATGATTTTATATCCATGAACCAACCTCTCCCTATCTGCCTTCTCTCCCCATCTTCCTGGCTTCTAGTAACCACAGTTCTACTCTCTATTTCTATAAGCTCAAACTTTTCTTTTTAGCTCCCACATATGAGTGAGAGCATGTGGTATTTATCTTTCTGTGTCTGACTTATTTCACTTAACATAACATATTTCAGGCTCATCCATGTTGCCCCAAATGACAGAATTTCATTCAATGGTGTACAGTAGGGCTGGGCTTTATAATTAACAATAATTTATCATATGTTCTCAATTGACTAGAAGAGAGGAGCTCAAATGCTCTCATCACAAAGAAATGATAAATTTTTGCCATTACAAATATGCTAATTTCCCTGATTTGATCATCATACATTTTATTCATGTATCAAAATATAACTCTGTAAACCATAACTATGTACAATTAATATGTGTCAATAAATAAATAAATAAATAAATAAATAGTTTACCTTCCCACTAGGATTCCCACTCCATCAAAATAAAATAGAAAATGTCATCTGCTCACCATGGAGAAGAGCTAGAAAGCTTGCCATCCACCCAGATCCTGAATAGTGAGTTACAAGAAATTAGATACCCAAGACTGTGCCATGCACAAGTTTGAGGTCTAAATTTATATAGTAGCATGATAAAGAAACTCCAAATTGTGCTACTAACAAACAATAAATGTACAATTTGTAAAGGCTGTGACCCTGCAACAAATGCAAAGCTAAAACTATTCTATACAAATATTTCTACAATCAAGGGAGATAGAACACCAAAAGAAAAACACCCTCCTGAAAATTAGCTAAAATACATATTTACGAACTATACATGAATATGAACCACCATGTGACAGAATTGGCAAAAGCCACAAATCACACATTTAAACTATTTAAACCATATTTAGTTTATTTAAACTATATGTTTATAGATTTTATAAAATATTTACATATTAAGCTATATATTTATATAGCATGTAATACTATGTATTTAAAAGAGGACTTCAACATGTTTGTGGGAAAATGGAACTAACAGATAAAAATAAAAAACATAAACTTTATTTCTCTACATAAGCCTTTTCAGGTTCAAAACACTTTTGTAAGCAGTGATACCACCCATTTAGTCCATCTCTAAAGAACTGAGGGTCCTGCAAATTTAACCATGTCAGTGCAGTCTTTTTTATATTATTAACTGAAGAAAAATGGATGTCCTTTAAAGATTTTTTAAGAGTACAGAACAAAAAGAAGTCAGAAGGAGCCATATAAGGACTGTAAGGCAGATGCCTAAGGACTGTAAGGTGGATGCCTCATGATTTTCCATCAAAACTCTCACAAAATTGCCCTCATTTGATGAGAGGAATGAGCAGAAGCATAGTCATGGTGGAGGACTCTCTGGTGAAGCTTTCCCTGGGTGTTTTTCTGCTAAAGCTTTGGCTAACTTTCTTCAAACACTTTCATAATAAGCAGATAATATAGTTCTTTGGCCCTCCAGAAAAATCAACAAACAAAATGCCTTGAGAATCCAAAAAAAACCCGCTGCCATGACCTTTGCTCTTGACTGGTCTGCTTTAGCTTTGACTGGACCACTTCCACCTCTGGGTAGCCATGGCTTTGGTTGTACTTTGTCTTCAGGATCATACTGGTAAAGACATGTTTCACCTCCTGTTACAATTCTTTGAAGAAATGCTTCAGGATCTTGATCCCACTTGTCTAAAAGTTCCATTGAAAGCTTCTCTTGTCTGCAGCTAATCTAGGTATCCATTGAGCAGAAAGTTCTCTCAACTGTAATTTTTCATTCAGAATTGTGGAAGTTGAACCAGTTGAGATGTTCACGGTGTTTCTGCTGTTAATTGTCAGTACTCTTAATTTAGGGCATGAACAGGATTAATTTTTTCCTCGAAAATTGATGTGGATGTCTGCTGCTACAGGCTTCATCTTCAACATTATCTTGCTCCTTCTTAAATCAAGTTATCCATTTGTAAACTGCTGATTTCTTTGCCGCTTTTTCCCCATAAACTTTTCATGAAGCATCAATGATTTTACCATTCTTCCACTCAAGCTTCACCATCAATTTGATGTTTGTTTTTGTTTCAATTTTAGCAGTATGCTATCAGAGCTCTTTTCAAATTGATGTCCATCTTAGTACCTCAGACTGGATCCTGTTCAGACATGTTATGCCAAATTAGTATGAGTTTATTTTGGTGCAAAAAATTTTTGCAATCCATGCATAGTTTTTCTTTTTTTTTTTCTTTTTTTTTTTTTCCTTTTTGTCTTTTTTCGTGACCGGCAACGGATCGCAACCCTCAGTGTCGCGCCCGCACCGGGCCGGGACCGGCCACGGGATCGCAACCCTCGGTGTTGCTCCCGCCCCTCGCTCAGCCAGTGAGAGGCCGGTCTGCATGTGGGATCCGAACCCTCGGCGGGAGCGCCGCCGCACTTCCCAATCGGCGCACTATAGCAGTGCGCCACCGGGCCGGCCCTGCATAGTTTTTCATAACATGCATTTGTCATGAAATTTTTGATGACCCCATGTATACTTATTGTATATAAATTTAAATTATATAAACTACATATAAAATGAAAATATTTAAACTATAAGGAAGAAATATAAAGTAAATGTCTAAAATGTAAAAAGAAAGAAAAGAAGGTATGTAAATGCCAGAGACCAGCTCCACAGGATTCGGTGGACCTGAGAAGGTGGTGTGGCGTCAGCAAGGAAAAAAGAGAAAGGCAGACCACAAATGTCTAGTGCAAGTGTGGACAACTGCCACATGAATCTTGCTTTATTTATATGTTTTACTTAATCTTTTACATGATGATTTATCTTTTAATCAAAACATTTCTTATTTCATCTCTATAGAAAAAGAAAAATCAAAATGTTCCAAAGCACTCATGCTGTGACAAAAATACCCACTCGTGCATCAATAGTTCACCCCAAAGCCTGTGGCTTGTGGCCAGGAAACTATACAATAGCAACATGCTTGGCTTTAAAACATCAGACTTTTGGTCTGAATCATAAATCTTTAGCTTCTTAGCTTACAATTTAACCCTTTTTTTTAATCTTACTTATACTTACTACACTTAATTTTAAGAACATTGATTAGTTATGGTTAACAATTTAATATTGCTTATACTCTATATTGGTCATTTTAATTTATAATCAAAGTACAATGTTTATAACATGAACATTATAATAAACTTTAACTATAAATCTTATTAAATTTCTATGTTATTGTTACAAATTTTGTGTTACAAACTGATTTAAACAATACCTATTAATATCAAAATTTGTTTGTGTTTCTCTACTATCTAACTTATTTATCTTATAATGAAGCCTTTTATTTCCCTGCCAATAAACTCCAGGAACAGCACAGGGGACAGAGTGAGAAGCTAAATGACCCTTCTTAAGTTTGTTAAAATACACTGCGTCATTCCAATCCCGGAATGATATGTTCTTGGTGAGTCAAGGGAAGCAGTGGGAACAAAGAAATCAGTAACTGGTTGTGATCAATTAGTTGTAAACACCACTGTGTTCAGACCCACCGTCTCCCTAGGAGACATGGATAGAATTTTTAACACAATAACTTCATTCTACACGCACAAGAGCATGATCACAACTATAGAGCTAGTTATTCTAAAATTATGGGTCAATGCACACACCACTGACAGGAAAGATTAACAACAAAATTAAATCAAGCCAACCCATACAGGGAACAGACATCAAAAACACTTCTAGTACTGACAATGCCTTTTAAATAAAACAATTAATTTTGATATATTATTAACATGTTCTTTGAGAAACTCTAGGGCCCTCAGAATCTACCAAAGCCATACTAAGCCAAAAGGTTAGGCCTTCTAATTCTGGGAAGCCTTATCAAGTAACCAAAGGTGAACAAACAGGAAATTCCATGGAGCCAAGCCACACACATGGGACACCTTGCAGCCTACTGAACAAGGGTGTCACTCTTCAGGCTCCCACGCCATTCCCTATAGCAGGATGGCTCTTGACATGTAAAACATAAGGCAATGATTGAATAAGAAAAGTAAACAGGTTATTTGAAAAGTAAAGAACCAAATAGAAGTCTTAGAAATTAATAATAAAGTCATTAAAAATTTTAAGAAAACTGATAGGTGTGTTCAATAGGATATTAGACCCAGCTGAATTATATCATAAAAAAATTAATGACAAACAATCATTTGGTTAAGATATTTGCAACATATAATACAAATGTTGGTATCTGCAATATACAAAGAACCCCTACAAATCAATAAAAAAGAATACTAGAAAAAACAGGCAAAAGATATGAACAGGAAATCACAGTTATTTGCTAATAAACATAAGAAAAATGCTCCAACTTATTAGAAATTAGGACTATACAATTTTTTTTAGTATGATACATTTAACTCATTAAACTAGCAAAAAAAAATCTGACAATAGCAAGTATTGGCAAGGATCTGGAGAAATGAGGACTCTCAAACACCTCTAGCAGAAGTGCAAAATATAAAAACTACCTTGGAAGAAAAGTGTAATGCTATTTAATAATTTTAAAGATACATCTAAATATTGTACCAGAAATTCTTCTGTTCCAAGGTGTGGAGTGTAGGAACTAAGAACATAAACTGAGAAGACGTGATGCTGTATTTCAGTCTTGTCTGTTCCCTACAAGATCTGTGTTCCTAGGCAAATTATTTAGCCTCACTGAGACTTAGTCTTTCTAATGTAAAATGGGATAAAAATGGTATCTACCTCTTGGAGCTGTGGTGAATATTAAAAGAGCAATGGAGTACTTAGTAAAATGCTTGGGATGAAATAAGCTTGGTGTGAATGTTAATAATAGCTAAACAGTTTAATAATAACTAATACAATTTAGCTATTAGTGTTGTGTACACATCCTGGAAAGTCTTGCAAATGCACACAAAAGGTATATAAAAGGAGGGTCACTACAGCATTGTTGCTACTAATATTAAGCTGGAACTAACCTAAATTTTCTCTAGTGTGAAAATGAATATGTAAACTGTGGTATATTTATAAAATGGACTACCATACAGCAGTTAAATGAATGACCTAGATCAGGGTTGGGCCAAACACAGCCCATTTGTGCTTGTAATAAAATTAAATTGAAATACAGCTATGCCCATTTGTTCAACATATTGCTGATTTCATACCACAAGGGTAAGGTTGAGTAGATAGATATATAGATAATATAACACAAAATATTTAAATACTTACTATTATTGGCCTTTTACAGAAAAAGTGTGCTGACTCTCCAATCTAAATATTTACATATACATGTTAATGAATCTTTAAAAAAGTATTATTGATAGAAAAAAACCATAATAAGATAAATATAGTGTAATTCCATTTCTGTACATATAAAACCATACTGTATGTATTTTACATAATACACACACATATGTGCACACAAATGCAGTAAAAGTATCAACAACTGGACAAGAAAGATATACACCAAGAGATGGATAGTTATTAATTCTGGGTAAGAAGGAAGGAGAATCAAACCAGAAATGGTACAAAAAGAATTTAACTCTACTAACTAGGTTTCTTAACTATAAATAAGTAAACAAGCAAATAAATAAATACAGCAAATCTAAAACAATAAAGATATTGAATCTGGGCAAGTAAGTATTAATCTTTATAGTTTTACATTAATAAAAATATTTATTTTTTTAAAAAATCTTGCAATAAAGAGACCCACTATTCACTATCTTGAAATACCTAAGTAAAGTAAGATTTGGGAAAACACATTTGGGAAAGCTAATAAAAATTATTATATGGATTTGCAACATACTCCAATAATCTCAAGGTTGTCATGAAAGTGATAAATTCCATAATGTTATGAAGATATCATTCTTTATGTCTATGGGCTTTGGTTTCAGCAGATCCGATTTAGCTCCTGGCTCCATCATTTTTATCTGAGTAACCTTGGGTGAAGAGCGTATACTGTCTCTGTCTCAGTTTAATCACCAAAAAATGCACCAGTTCATAACACTGGAAAAATATTAGCTAGTTCCACAAGAAGGCAAAATGAGATGGTGTTCTAACCCTTCTAAAATAGTGTCTGGCACTAAATAATCATTATCTGTCATTACCATTGTTGCTGCGTGTAATACACACACTTGCACACACTCCTTTCTTCAGAGAGGAAGAAAACAGTTGAGAGACAGACTGCTCAACTTGGTTTTAAAAAGATAGAGTATCTGATCTCAATCCCCTGTTTTTGCTTAGCCTGAGATTTGTGTTTCCAAATTTTCTTTAGTTTATTCCTCTACTTAAATCTCTTCCTTTTGGTCATTGCTGCAGTTAGTGCTTTTTGGATTCTCTCCTTAGACTTGGGTGCTTGGTTTTTCTTTACAGCTTTTGGCTCAACGCACCCTCTTCACCTCAACATCGTTCATTGTCTCTAGTGAGATGCCATGAAACAACACACTTTAGTGCTTATTTGTTTCAGCCCCAGTTACCCATGGGTGAATAGATGGATTGAGATAGAACATCAGTCCCTATAACACACCAAACCAAAGTTTAAGTTTAGCACATCACACTAACCAGTTACCTTTCCTCAACTCAATGCCACTTATAAAGTCATTTTAACTAACATTTTCTTGCACACCTTTAAAAAATATATACTGAATTAATATTTAAAAAATTCTGAATTAGTATTCGGCTTCCAAAGTCTGTTGTTGCAAGACAAAACAATACACATTCATATTTCAAAGGCACTAGTAATTGCATAACTGTAATTGAATTAGATATATAACCGTGTTTCTCAAACTGGGGTCCACTGTCTCCTTGGGATTCCTGAAATTTCCATTGGATTTTTAATTTAATATTGTGTTTTTATTTTGATAATTTTCAAAAAAATTATAATAACAAAATCATAATTTGGATCATCTAAATGACCGCCTCATAACAAATATAGTTACTTGGTTTTAATGCCTGCATTTGATTTTATGCTCATAAGGGCATGGGAGCCAAAAGATAACGCCTTAATTCTCCTTATCTAAGAACTAAAGAACAAAGGCAATGATAAGTTCAGGCCAAATAAAGGCTTAATGAAGACAAAAAACTTCACAGGCCTCAGGAACAAAGGCTTCAGAGAATGGTATCTCTACCCTGATTAGACATTAGAGTCACTAGGAAGCTTTTAAAACATACCAGTGTCACAGTGCCACCCAAAGTCAATTGAATCAGAATTCCTGGATTAAGGCCCAAGCATAAATGTATTTTAAAACTCTCCAAGTGATTCTAATGTACAGTCAGTGCTGAGAGCCATTGTTTTAGAGTAATTAAAATAGAGAATTGGATGGTAGAATTGGACTATCCAAGGTACAAGGTACACATTAATATAGGCAGGCTGATAGGAAAAACTCTGTACTTTAGAAAATAGCATCATGTCCATAGAGCAAGGGGAACAACTTAGTTTCAAAAACACAGCATCATCCACTACATGAATGATGCTAGTACTACTTTATATTACTTATGTATTTGAGTTTGATTTTCATTTATAAAGTTGTTTTTATTTAAGAGGAATAAAGAAGGGAATTTATACCTATCGTTGGGAGACCTTTTCTCTTTAAAATGGATCCACATTTGAATCCAGTTTGAGAAACACTGATAATGGATTTTGATCTGGCTCATAGAGTCTGCAACTTGAGAAAGTTACTAGGTAATAGCATATGCTGGTATGTTAATGAAAGCTAAATATAACCTGGATGTTATATTTAGCTTTATATTATTATATTATTTATATTATTATATTTAGCTTTAGTGTTATAATGGGGTGTCCTGGGGACTGAGTAGTCAGGGCTGATCATGGGGGGAAAAATCTTCCATTATGGACTCATAATAAAAAAGAGAGGATATGGGAAATAAACTAGGCTACAATTAAGAATTTCTCCAAGAGTCATCTTGAACACGTATAATTATTGTTGACTTTGAAAATGGTGGACTTCTTGTATTCTGAAAAAAATAAATTGGTATGTTATTCTGAATAAGAAAATCTATGGGGAAAAAATAATGAAAAAGTAAATGGTCTCTGGCTTTCTCAATTACTCTCTTTGTTACTCTTTTTCAAATATTCTAGATTGTATACAGAACTCTGATGAAAGGTCTTTCTAGAAAAAGAAAATCATCAGAAGGTACAGGAACATAAACCTATAATTCCAAGTACTTCTTTCTTATGCTTTCAAATGGGAGACCGAAGCAGTGAGAACATAAAATTATATTTAGTCCAGCTCTTATTATTAACAAAAGTAGAAGACCAACTTTGTAAATACATTACAAACTTTTGGTCTACTTACTGAATCCAAAATTTGGATATGTTTTGTTTGAGTTACACAACGTTTTAAAGATTGATCCAAGGTCAAAACTCAGGGGACTTTATTAAAAAGTCTGAATTTTAGACTTCATAAAATATGGCAACATAGGGCCTGCAGTTCACCATAACAATAAGAAGTGGAGCTAAGTAGTATCTTTCCTTTACAGACCAGATGCCCCGTCACGTGGACCACAGACTTCACTGCTCCTCTGTCCCTTGGACTCTAAGATTTTTCTTGCACTCAGCCCCCATCACTGATTTATATTACCTGCCTGGTGCCCATAGCCCTGTAAAAAAATAAATAAAATGAAAAACAGAAGACTGCAAAAGATGGTTTAGGACAAGTACCTGAAGCATTTTTTAACTCAAATTTTCATGAATATAATGAAAGAATTCATGATGAATGAACTTACACTCTGAGATAAGAATTACATATTTTGTTAATAACAATTTTATTGAGACATAAGTCACATACCATCAAATTCATCCTTTTAAAGTGTAGAATTCAGTAGATTTTAGTGGATTCGTAGAGTTGTACAACTATCACCACTATCAAGCTCCAGAACATTTTTATCATCCTCCAAAATAACCACGTACTCATTAGGAGTCACACCCCGTCCTTTCCTCCCCTCCCTGGCTCTGGCCCGTGTCAACCACTGATCTACTTCCTCTCTTTACGGGTTCGCCCATTCTGGATATTTCCTACACATTAAATCATACAACACGTGGTCTTTTTTCCCTGGCTTCATTCACTTACCATAATATTTTCAAGGTTTATACATATCGTAGCATGTATCAGTTCTTCATTTTGCTTAAAACTGAATAATATCACATTGTACGTATGTTCCATGTTTTGTGTATACATTTATCTGTTGATGGGCATTTTTGATTGGTTTTTTTTCCACCTTTAGCTATTGTAAATAATGCTGTGATAAACATTGGTGTACAAATATCTTTTGAACCCCTGCTTTCAGTTTTATTGGGTGTATACTAGAAGTGAAATTTCTGGATCATGTGGTAATTCTACGTTTAAATTTTTTAGAAACTTCCATACTGTTTTAAACAACAGATTCACCATTGTACATTCCCATCAGCAATGCACAATGGCTGTAATTTTTTTACATCTCACCAGAACTTGTTCTTTTCTGTCTTTTTTGTTTGCTTGCTTTTTTGTTTTATAATTATCATTCTAATGGGTATGAAGTGGTCTCTCACTATGGTTTGGATTTGCATTTTCCTAATGATTAGTGATGTTGAGCATTGAGCATCTTTTCATGAGCTTATTTGCCATTTGTATACCTTCTTTGAAGAAATGTCTATTCAGTTGTATTTTTAACAATGGATTCTTCGGGCTATATGTAAAAGATCACGTGATATATATAAAAGATCATGTGATCTGCAAATAGAGAGAATTTTACTTCTCTCTTTCCAATCTGGATAATTTTTATTTCTTTTTCCTGCCTAATTGCCCTGAAATTTCCAGTACGATGTTGACAGAAGAAGAAATAAATTACCAACAAAAATACATTTATATGGTCTTTTATATTTACTTATGCATTTACCTTTATAGTACTCTTAATTTCACCACGTAAATTAGATTTATTGTCTATTGCCTTTTTAAAAAAATGCTTGAATGATTCCTGTTACTATTTCTCATAGGGCAGTTTACTAGTGATAAATTCTTCTTTTGTTTATCTAGAAATACCTTTATTTTTTCCTTTATTTTTGAAGAAAAATTCTAAATATAGAATTTTGGTTATCAGTCTTTTCTTTCAGCACTCTATGCCATTCCGCTGTCTTCTTTCCTCCATGGTTTCTGAGAAGTTAGTCGAGAATCCCTTGTATGTGGTGAGCTGCTTTTCTGTTACTACTTTCAGGATTATCTCTGTCTCTGAGTATGATGTGCGTAGATGTGGATCTTTTTGAGTTTATCCTACTTGGTATTCATTGAGCTTTTTAAATATAATGATTAATGTTTTTCATCAAATTTGGGAAGTTTTCAGCCATTATTTCCTCAGATATTCACTTTAGCACTTTCTGTTTCTCCTTTCCTTGTGGGACTCCAATCATGTATATGCTGTTTAATGGTGTCTCAGAGCCTCTGAGGCTCTGTTTATGTTTATGACTTTTTTTTTCTTTCTGTTCCCTAGACTAATTCTTTCTTCTGCCACTTTAAATCTGCTGTTAATCCCATCTAGTAAATTTTTTATTTCAACATTCTTCTCTTCAGCTCTAAAATTTTTTTGTTTTGTTTTGTTTTATAATTCTTTTTTTTTTTTTCTTTTTTTGTCTTTTTTTTCGTGACCGGTAATGGGATCGCAACCCTCGGTGTCGCGCCTGCACCGCGCTCAACCAGTGAGCGGACCAGTCTCTATATGGGATCCGAACCCACGGTGGGAGCGCCGCCGCGCTCCCAAGCGCTGCACTCTACCAAGTGCCGCACTCTACCAAGTGCGCCACTGGGCCGGCCCTTGTTTTATAATTCTTATGTCTCTAGATTAATACGTTCTATTTGATGAGAGGTTGTTTTCATACTTCCCTTAGTTCTTTAGACATAATTTTCTTAAGTTATTTAAACATATTTAAAAAATGTATTTAAAGTCTTTACCTATTACATACAATATCTGGCTTTTCTTGAGGATGGTTTCTATTACCAGTTTTTTCCCCTGTGTATGGGCCATGTTTTCCTATCCCTTTGCATTTCTTATGATTTTTTTCTTGTTGAAGACTGGTTATTTTAAATCATAAAGTTAAGGGCTTTGAATTAATATGTTTTCCAACCTTTGTCAAGAGGTCCAAGCATGTGTATTGGGGCATGTTTCAATGCTCTGGTAAGCGCTTTATTACTTTGCTGTAGCATTTACTTTCTGCTTGGGAAGACCCTAAAGGTTCAGCCAGTGTGAGAGATTTAAGCCTTCTCATGTCTTCCTTTCATTTGTACAGCCCTGCTCATGGACATGGCCTTCTGTATTCCCAGGCATATGTCAGAGCTTTTCAAAGCCCATTGTAGATGGCTCATTCCCAGTTTTTCTTTTTAATTTTTTTTTTGCTCAGCCACTTGTTAGCCCTAACTGGTAAAGTCTCCTCAGGCAGTATTGATATAAAATAATTGCTGATTATTTTTGACAAATGCCCTGTGGCTAGTGCTGTTTGCATAGAGCAATATCTGAGTTACGTCAAATAAAGAAAATACTAAAAACTGAGATTTTCAGTGAGTTGCTAGACAGGTAAAATGGTGACAATTTTTTGGCAATGGCACTTTCAAAGATATACCAAATTTGTTCTTCCCCTTTCCGGTGGCAGGTGCTTGGCTGGTTTTTACAGCTACTGTAGTTTTGATTGTTTTCAAGGCTATCATGGAGTTGGGGAGAGTGATGGGATTCAGGCAAGTTAAAATAGCACAAAGCTCATGGTTCTTACCGAGATTCAGTCATTTTCTTGAATAAACACCCCCTGGAATATTGCAAGTCTTCAGTTAATTTCCAGAGTTCTAAAAAAGCTGATTTTAGCAATCTTGCCAATGTTCTCTTAAGGATAAGTTCTCTTAAGAAGAAGCTGATTTTCAGAAGTCCTGAGTCCACCATTCTGGAATTTGAAACTGAGAACTATATACATATTTTTGAATCAGGCAATTTCTAATGTTTAACTATTTTTGACTTACAAAAAGGCAATTTTATATGGTTCTAAATAGTATATTCTATTATGTGTTAACCTGAGCCTAACTGTTGACAACAATGTGGGAGTTCTGTAGTGTCGAGTGCTAAGTGCTGTGAGTCTCTGTTCTAGTTCAGTGCAGCTTCTTTCTTCTTTAAGTGCTGTTTGTTTTTAATGCATTTTGGATTGTTTTTAATCGATTCTACCTGGTCTAGAATTCATCAGAAATTGGTTTATGAATCATTACTGAATGTATGAAACAACGTTAGTGCTTGCTTTTGTACCTGCTCAAATGTTATTTTAAATACATACTTTTATCTATCAATGGTCTTATATTGAAAGTTGCCTTTCCAACTCCCTTTGCAAAGGCCAGGTGATGCTCTTTAAGTGTTTTCCTTTTTTCCAATTGCTGTCTGCTTAGTGTTTGTGCAACTCATTTGCTATGTTGAGTTATCTGCCTTGTGTTATCTACCTGTGTCTCCATTATCTTCAATAAAGAGCACTTTCTGTCAAGGAGTACAGGTTGGAAGGGTTATATTTGCTACCCAGCAGGAAAAGTCGCCTCCTGACCTGAAAATAAAATTTTTCCTGCATAGCATTTCCTGTACAATATGATTAATTATTCCTTCTTCAGCCAGCTGAAACATAGGAAGGAGATTTGCCATTTCTTTGCATTGTGCCCTAGAACAGGCAGGTTTTAATTACCTAGCTTAAGAGAAAATCCTCCTCTGGCTCTCTACTATATCCTGAATTTATTCCTAAACCTATTAGTTTGGGATTTGTCCATTTCTGTTTTCCAGTGAACAGAAAAGTGCCTGAACATTGTAGGTGTTCAGTAAATATTTGCAGAGTGAATTATTTTGAGGACCTTTTTAAATTTTCTAACCTCATTACCTCTTTAATAATCAGGGCATGCTCTGAGTTCAAAGGGGTTTTTCTCCATTTTTTGAACTCTCCATGTGCTTTTCATACTCCTTTTCTTATGAAATTTCTTCTGCCCGAAATACCCTGCCCACGGGCCCCTTCTACCCAAAGAAACTATATGCCCCCTTTGAGACTCTTCCTTTGCTTCCTTACAGTGCTAATAATTCCCACAACACATGTATACCTCTATTTTGCCTATTGCTGTAGGCTATCTTATATTCAAGTCAATTGTAAATATTATTACATACATGCTATGAATCAGGCATCTCTTATGAGGCATTTTAGATTCTCTCAGCCTCACCTGTCCTTTGGTCCAGTCACTACTGTGTACACCAGCTCTGTGTGGGCTCAGATGCACTTCAGCACAAGCAACCTGCTGGTGCTCCACCTGATGCCCATGTTTAGTACCTTTATCCTCCTGCACAGTTCTTCCCTATGGATGCTGAGGCATTAAATACTGCAGGAATCCATTTGGCTCTCACAAATGCACAACCCAGAAGTATGAGCCACTTCAGGCCATATGGGGTAAAACTTACCAATAGAAGACAGAAACTCATTAATAAATTCTGTCTTCCCTTTCCTCAAAGATTAAAAAAAAGCCTTGTTCAGATGACCTCAAAAAAGCCTGTATTGTGAGATCAAGCTATCATTCACATTTGACAGTTGGCAGTAGTTAGCTCCATAGCAAATTATTCTTTTCCCTTTTAAGTCCCGCTATCCCTTTTCTTCCTACTCTCAGAAATTCCTCTTCCTAATAAAGATGAACAAATTTGCCATAGGCTTTACTTTCTGGGAAACTCAGACTATGACACAATATTTACCTACTTTTAACACTAGGAAAACAATGAAGAAAATATAATTCATATCCTGAGGGACCTGATTGGGGAAAAGAAACATAAACTATTAACCATAATTAAAGATATCATCTGTAATAATTAATGCACAAAGTACTAAGGGAAGAGAGATGAAATGACATTAAATTCTGCTAGAGTATATAGGTTGGAAAGATTCAACACAGAAGATAACATTTGATTAGGCTTCAAAAAAAGGGAAAAATTATTCCAGGTGGTAAGAAGTTGAGAAAGGGCAATTGAGACCAAGAGAGTAACATGAATGATGGAAAAAGAGATGGGAAATTGCATTATAGACATTATCTAATCATTTGTATTCTTTATTTTATTGTAAGTTCTTCAAAGAGAAAGAATAAATATTATGCAACTTGGTAGCATTTATTCTTTCTTCCATTAATCTGGTAAAAAATTGTAATGTGCCTGGAACTTAATAATTGCTCAATAAGTAAGTTTTGCATAGGTCTGAGTTCTTAGCTAGCTTTTACAAACTAAAAACCAATGTCATTGTTCAAGTATTGTTTGCTCTCCAAGAGCAGATAAAACTCCATTGCTTTGTTATTTTGACAGAGCTTTGGACTTAGTGGAAAAAAAATTTGTGTACAGATTGTGTCTATGCAAGCCAGCCTCACAATGGCTACTGGAAGCATTTACGTGATCAAGCATTCCTGTACAATCCTCATGTGCCAATTCCCAGGATTAAGTGAAATGACTGGAAGGATATGGAAGATTTCAAGGGCAGAGGAAAGGGTCAAGACACAGAAATGTTTTGTGCTCGCTTCTCACCACATTGGATCTCTTATAAATTTGTGGCTATATTTTACTTACAATTCTACAATAATAAGACTTATTTGTTAAAAATAAATTATTTTAACATTTACCAGGCACCCACTATTTGCCAGCACTGTGTTAAACAATAAGACAGAAAATGCCAATTTATTCTCCTTTGCCAACACAATAGAATGGTGATGGCCACCTTGAGCAGAGGGTTGGGAGTTTTTAAGCCAAGTCTAGGCTCAGGCTAAAAGAGTTCTGTGATCAATTAAGCATTGCCTGTCCCTGATAAGCGAGAGAGGTGTTGGAGGGCATTTGCCTCATGTTGCTCTATCCGTCTCAGGACCACAGAGCAAAGTGTCTGAAAAGACACTTGCCTTTTCAGAGCTCATAAATTAGAGATGATACTTGCAGGTGACTACTGAAAATAGCTTAAGAAACTTGTACTGGAGACTAGAAGGGGGCATAATTCAAAGTTTGAGGGACAAGGCTGAAGATATTTCAAAGAGAGCCACTTTTATCTATTTTATATCTACAGCTTTCCTGCATAATTACATTCAAAAAACATTGCTGCAGAATTAAAAGTATGTGCAAAACATTATCATCCAACTCTTCTGCAGCTTATTTCCCAGAGTATTCATTTGTTCTCACTATGGAGAGACTCTGTAATATTGGTTCTCTTTCTATATATGTGCATTCAACATCCCTTAGGAGAATATGAACTCCCCAGAGACAGGGTCAGAGCATCTGCTTCATTTCAAACCCCCACCACACCTAGGAATAAATTGCCTGATTGGTACCTATACATACCCAGTCAGCTTTAGTGGTGCAAAAATTCTGAGAACAAGCATGATAAAAAACAAAATGAAACAAACAAAAAAAAATGGTTAATTCTGTCTTAACATCAAAGAAATCTTTTGTTTGCATCCAAAAATGTCCTTACCTGATGCTCACTTGAATAGCAGTATTTTTGCCAAATGGCCATTTAAAAACAGAGAGAGTCAAAATGATTAAATTCTAGATGCAGAGCCAATAAAATCATGGACTTGGAATATCATGGTTATATAGAGACAGTGAAAGGCATAGATAATTTAAAACAACAACAAAAAGCTCATTTGTCTTAGTGTTCGGGTTCACTTTTGCCCAGGTCCCTAATGTGGCTTACTGCCCTTTGTTCTGTGTGGAGGGGGGTGGGCTGCATCATGCCTCCTGGCTGGGCAGGCAGAATGCTTTAGACCATGGAGCTCTCAGTTCAAGAAAGGGCAAAAACTTGGACCCAACAGACCGATGATTGCCTTTGGTTTAATTCCAAATGAGAATCAGTGCAGCATGGCTCCTGATGGAAATGGACTGCACAAGGTAGAGATAAATTGATAAGATAACCACATAATTTGCAATCATTTGGCACTTACCCAGGCCAGTAGGAGCCCTACAATAAATCACGATTGTAAGACTGCAACTGCCGGGAACACATATAAAAATTAGCATTTTCACCCGAGCCAAATGAAGGTCCCTTCCCTTCCCTTCTATTTATTTCCACTCCTTTTTTTTCTTTCCTTTCACTTCCCTTTCTTTTCCTTTTGCTCCTCCTCTCCCTCCACATACAGCATGACATTTTCACAAATACCTTGAGCAGCCTGTGTGATGCACTCCATTTTAAAATTTGCACTGTTTTCCACAGTAACCTTCACTAATATATCAGTCCTAAAAACTTAATGTTGAAGGAATGGATGTATGAGAGAGAGGCATGTGATATATCCTCGAATTCCCAAAGCTTTGGCAAAAGGGGAATAAATGAAACAAAGTTTCGTAAAGTTTTTAGGTTCTGACTTGAAAGACCAAGTCAAGAAAAATTTTAATTTACCACTGTCCTTGTGCACGTTTGTTGTTTCTGAGCTGATAAATTCTTACTTTAGAATCAGAGTTGCTCCCTCCGTCCAGTTAAGAGAGTTAAGTGGAAATGTTATCTTCCAATGAACAGGTAGAGTATTACTCACAAACTATTGCCTGAATTGGAGAGAGGGAATGGTAAGTGGGAAAGAGTAGACATATCCAGCTGTACGAAGTTTGGGAAGAGAGAGCTGGATGAGAAATATATCTATAGAACTCATCAGCACACAGGTGTGGTATATTGATAGAATGAATAAATGGTTTTATTTCTTCTTTCCTCCAAGTATACATGACCTTTGCAAAGTGATTTTGCAGTTCCTCCCTTTACTTCCCTACTGTTTGAGGTGCAACCATAAAACTCGTTTTGGCTAATAAGATGTTAGCAGACTCCATGCAAGCAAAAGCTTATTATATGCTGATGTGTTTGGGCTTGCTCTTTTCTGCTTTTGTCATTATCATGAAAACAGTCAGCCCCTGGTAGTTGACTAGTCTGAGAACCTTCACTTAACCTGCAGCTTTGACCTGAGCTCAGACGGAATTAACCAGCCAACAGCTGACCCTCAGATATGTCAGTGATAATAAATGACTGATGTTATAAACCACTGAGCTTTGGAATGATTCTCTTTGATGATGACAATTATCATATCATTATTCTGTCCTGCTCTTCTGTATTCTGCACCCATCCATGTCATCTCACACTGATATTCATCTTAATTCCCACTGACACTGTTTTAAAGTTTTTTAACTTAAAACTTATTTACTTATTTATTTTGCATTGTACCCAGAAACTTTTGGAATGATTTGTTACGTGGCAATAGCTGACTGATACATAGGCAATATTAGAAAGCTTAAAGAAAACTAGTTCAGCCAGAGTAGAGCTATGAAAAGCTTTATAAGAATCAAGAAAAGTACAGTATAAAGTCAACCTCAGTAAGTTATAGTACATCTGGTTGATAGCTTTCCTTACCACATTCTATGTGTTAAAAATGGCTAAATTAAAGAGTAGAAAGATCATAGTGGAGGATGTCTGTTGGGAAGGTCAGAGGAATGTAAATTCTTATTCATCAGCCTCTCTCTCTTTTGTTGCTACCATAAAGATCACCATTCTTTCTGAACATTAATCAGTAGTAATAATAACTACCATTTACTGTGCAGTTGCTGTATAGTATACTGCATATTTGCCAAAGACTTAATTAGGTGCTTTACATATATTATTTCATTTAATCCTTACCATAATCTGCTGTTATTATCACTACTTTACAGATGAAAAAACTAGAGACCTGAAAAGACAGGTAAATAGAAGATGTCAGAGACTATAATTATTGTTTTTGTTTTGTTTTTTCCTGTACTGGTCTTCTTTGCTTTTGTATCTGTCCTGTTGTTCTGTGTTCTTATGTACCCATTCATGTCATCTCACTCTGGTGTATATCCTTATCCCATGGATAGTTTAATGTTTTAACTTTAAACTTAAAATTTTAGTTTTTCAGTGTATCTCAAAACGTTTGGAATTTGGCCATAATACATATGTATGTTTTATGGATATTTAGCTAGATGAGTGGGTTCTGTGCAGACACAGTATGGAACACCTCTGTTAGTCTCCTAATTATGAACTCTAGCCATATTTTAGTTAAAAATCACATATGGATATTGTTCTATTCACTATAATGATAAATAGAGTGATTTATCTAAAAATCACTGAAGTTCAGGTAGATTCATCTAATTAAAAAAGGTGTTTAAAGTGACAAAACCTACTATGAGACCATTCTTAAAAATACAGTTAAAATCTAAGGAGAAAGAATTGATCTTTCAGGGCAGTCTCTCTGTTGTTCTAACTCTTGTTTTGATTTTTTTTCCCCCTCTAACTCAAGTACAGAGGGTCTGTATCAAATAGGACATTAGACAAATCCCCTGTGGTGGGCTATCTATGCTGTTTTCTCAAGGGGTCCAGTGTCCTGTCTCCTCCTTCTTCCCCCAGCAACTGTGAGGAGAGGAGGAAGGAAGGGCATGTGTCATCCTGAAAGGTCCCATTCCCTAGCTGTGAATGCTACTGAAGTCACAGACCAGTACATAATGGGGCTGTTGGTACTTCTGGTAAAGAAGAAAACAAACAAATTCACATTAGTGACACTAACATGTTAATTGCCATTATCATAAAGAACCAGGCAAAAGAGCTGTTAGCTGACAGTCTCCAGATACAGTGTATTATGGATCCGCTGCAGCTTTTGAGCCAAGACTAGGCTATTGCCTGGGAAACCCCAGCCAATAGCTGCTGAAGTACTAGGTGCTGGTCATTTCTGCCCAAAGTGAGGATCTTCTTTAGGCAGTCTTTGCACTGGCTTCCCATTGATCTCAGAGCTTCACTACAATCTGAGACTCTTCCTAACCAATCCTTCTTCCTTCCCCTTCCCCTTTCACAAGTCTCAGACCTACAGACTGAAGGTGCTCTCTACCTAATCCTGTTTCTTTTCCCCTTTACATTTCATAGCAATTCTCCTAATAAATCTCTTGCACTTTTAACTTCATCTTGGTGTTTGCTTCCCAGAAGTCTTCACTAACACAATGAAGATCTATGAAGCTTGAACTGAGGAGAGAGATCTAGACTGGAGATCTAGGTTTGACATTCATCAGCCCTCCGTAGGGGGCTATAGTCATGACCACGAATGAGATCTATGGGTTACATATAAGGTCATTCTTTCATATAGTGCCTATTTCACAAATTCATACTATATACAGATAAATCCAGCCAGTTTCAATTTACCTTCACTATCATTACTTTTAATCCTTCAGTAAATCTTGCTTTAGATTTTGTAAGCAAGTGGACCCCAGTAGAGTTTGAGTCAATAAACTCATACCTAATATAAGAAAGCTAAATAGGCATCTACTCCTTAGAGAATGGCATCTGATTAAGGTTGTTTCTTGGATGTTGATGCAGCACGTCACCCATATATGGGTGTGTGGAGAAAATGTGCTAGTTGAGGAGGTGGCTTGCCACCAGCAAATTGGCGGACCAAGAGAAGTTATCAGTTATTCATCCAACTCTCCATGGCAGTGGCTGGGTGGAAACTTCCCCCAATTAGAGGGCTCAGAGTCTCTCTCATTAAGACCTTTCACTGTATGAAACATCACGAGATAAGCCACGTTTACTACAGCCCTTGTTAGGAACATAGAATAATTTAATCAGGTCCCCTTGCATTAGGTCTAGTTGTGGGTGGTGCAGCACATTCTTTGTAAATAAGTTGTGCATGGGTAGAGTTAGTGTGCCTGCACAGCGCTGCAACCTGGCTCTCGCTGACTGCCTCGGGAGTCTGCCCCATGCAGCCATGCTCTTGAACCTATGGCTTCAAGGACCTTTTGCCAGTTACCTAGCTCATAGACCTGTATGTGATGGGGTTGTGATCCAGTCTGTGAACGGGTTTGAGGGTCTGTGAGCACCAGAACCAGCCCTAGCTTGACAATTGGCGTAGTCTGTGACAGGATTCTGAGCAAGTACAGGAACTGAAAGCCCTTGGAAGAAGGAGGAAATGTGGCTACTTTTGAACATGTTGTGCCCTATGGTCACTTTCCTGTTGACTGGCATCTGGTTGCTGCTCACTGTATTGCAAGACAGCATAGACCAGGCAGTACAATGGAAAACCTCTTAGGAGGGGGATGAAATGTGGCTATCCTTGAACATGTGGTGCCCAGTGGCCACTTTTCTGCTCACTGGAGCCTGGCTGCTGCTCACTATGCTGCAAATTGATCAAGATTTGCAGAAGAAAGCAGCATTGTTGGAAGCATGGATGATTATCCTGGAGGATGACGTGCAGCAACCGGCCACACCTATCTCTCACACCAGGGAAGACGACGAATCCAGTGGTGAGTTGGGGTAGACCGTGCATCTCTAGGAATGACCTGTTGTGCATGAGAAATTGAAACACAAGCAGCCTATGGGACCAGACAGACAACCGGTAGGTGATCCACAGGTGACCCAGTTCACCACCTATGTCCCATATACCCAGGCTGAACTGGTTGACTTGGGGAGACAGTTCAGGCAGAAACATGGGGAGACACTGGTTACTTGGCTGTTGCAGCTATGGAACCTAGGGGTGGATAGTGTGGTATACTCTGGTGAGGAGATGGAGAAATTGGCCTCCATTACCATACACCTATCTCTGAGGCAGTGGCTGCAGAATAGCCACAGATATGCACAAGGGTGAGGTAATCACTACTTGATGGACTAGGTGAATGCAGCTGCCCAAACCATATGGGCAAGTGCTGGAGAACTGCCCAAGATTGTTAGTAGATGGCAAACCTATGCTGAGCTGGTCCAAATCATTTGGGAGCTGGGGATGCGGTAGTCCATGTTTAATGTGAACACTCACGGCCTGGACGATGAAAATTTTACAGGCAGCATGAGAGGCATAGTGCTGCAAAATGCCCCATCAATGTCCTTTGGATCACTGATGGCCATACTGGCCCCATACATTGGTCATCCTAAACATGAGGTAATGACCGTGATAGCCAGCCTGGGTGAAGTAGAGGAGAAAAGACAAGCAAAGTAGGTCCAAAAGGTGGCTGAGACCAAACCCCCAAGAAATGCCTGGGACTTTATCCTGATGGGACCAAGCAAGACCAGCTGTAAGCAGATGTGGCTTGACTTGCTTGCAGCAGGGGTTGATAAAAAGAAAATTGGCCAGCAGCCAAATGCAATCCTGTTTGCCTTGTGGCAGCAATTATGCCCTGAGCAGTGTTTCACCAAACATCTGGAAATAGGTAGCAAGATATGATCAGTGGATTTAAAGGACTTTTTGGTTGCTCCTGAGGAGGAAGATGAACTATTCCATTTTGACTAGGGAGCAGGCCAAGGTACTCAACGTTTGGGGACAGGCGACAACTGGAGGCCTCAAGTTGAATTGGCAATATATTGTTCAAGGACAAATGTTCATCATGTTTTGGCATTTGTGGATATAGGTGCAGAATGTAGCCTGATATATGGCAATCCGGATAAGTTTCCAGGGGCCACAGTTCATATAGATGGCTATGGAGGAAATACAGCTGAGGTCAAAGCTGTGTCATTGCCATTAGGCATAGGAAGATTACCTCCTCATGTATATACTGTATATATATATCCCTGTAGCTGAATACATCTTGGGTATGGATGTATCTTATGGTTTGCTCCTGCAAACAACAGTTGGAGAGTTTTGGCTGTGAATACGGACAGTAAAGCCTGTGTTATGAGGATATGCTAAACATGACCCACAGGTGTTACCCAAGCCAAGATGGGTAGTTAATGTAAAGCAGTATCGCCTACCGGGAGGACATGCAGAGATAGGTGCCACTATATAGAAGTTAGAAAAAGTTGGCATTATTCATCCAGTTCATAGCCTATTTAATTCTCTGATATGGCCAGTGAAAAAAACCTGATGGTACCTGGAGAATGACTAGATTATCAAGAACTAAACAAAGTACTGCCTCCTTTGCATGCAGCTGTGCCTTCAGTTCATGACTTAATGGATCAGCTGATGACTCAACTGGGAACTTATTATTATGTATTGGGCTTTGCAGATGCTTTTTGCTCCATTCCAATCTTGGCTGATAGCCAAGATCAGTTTGCCTTCATGTGGGAAGGAAGACAGTGGACCTTTCAAGTATTACCCCAAGGTTATCTGCATAGCCCAATCATCTGTCATGGTTTGGAGGCTGGGGACCTAGCCAACCTGGCTAGACCCAGCACAGTTACAATGATTCACTACATTGATGATGTGTTACTAACCTCTGATTCTCTTTCAGATTTAACCCAGGCAGCTCCAACGCTAAGTCATTTGGAACAATGTGGGTGGTCCGTGAACACAGCCAAAGTGCAAGGACCTGGGCTGTCAGTCAAATTCCTAGGAGTGGTCTGTTTGGGTAAGACAAAGGTCATACCAGAAGCTATTATAGATAAGATACAGGCATACCCTTGACCCACAACGGTAGCTCAGCTATGGACATATTTGGGACTTTTGTGGTATTGGAGGGCTTTTGTACCACATATGGCCCAAATGGCACACCCACTGTATGCATTAAAAAAGAAAGGAGCCCTCTAGGAATGGACTGAGGAAGTAGAACAAGCTTATCAGGCTACAAAAAGGGCAATACTGCAAGTACAGGCATTACAAGTGGCAGACCCCACTAAGCCTTTTGAGTTAGACATACATATAACCCAGGAGGGGTTAGGATGGTGTTTGTGGCAGAGACAGGACCCATTCTGCACACCTGTCGGATTCTGGCCTCAGCTCTGGAAGTGTGGTGAAGTGCATTATGCCCTAATAGAAAAGCAGTTAACAGCTGTGTATTCTTCCTTGATAGCCACTGAAGCTATCACAGGAACTGCCAAAGTCCTGGTAAGGATGACATACCCCATAACAGGTTGACTGCATATATGGAAAACCAACCCTAAAATGGGTGTAGCTCAGACTCCCACTCTGTCTAAATGAGGAGCATATATAGAACAAAGGAGCACTGCGTCAATGAGTCCTCTGTCCAAAGAGTTGAAAACTGTGCAAGGCCCAGTAGAGGTTATGGAAGAAAATTTGACACAACCCTTACCCGTGGAGGTAGAGGCTACACCATTCTGTGAGCGACAGGGACCTATCACAGAGTGAGCTTAGTATACAGATGGCTCTAGCATCATAGACAGCTGCTGCTGTCCAGCCCTTAACAGATACCATGTGGTATGAAAATGGCACAGGGCAAAGCAGTCAATGGCTGAATTGAGAGCAGTATGGATGGTGATAAAAAATGAGCCTGGGCTATTAACCATCTGTACTGACATCTGGGCTGTGTACAAAGGTTTAATCCTTTGGATTTCTACTTGGAAGTATCAACGGTGGATGGTAGCCCACCAACCCCTGTAGGGACAAGCCATGTGGCAATAGTTATGGAAATTGGGACATGAGAAAGAAGTAACTCTTTTCCATGTCACAGGACATTTCTCCCTAGCCAGTCCAGGAAATGATGAAGCCTTGGCTAAGGTAAGATGGCCGGAGAGAGCCCCAGCTACTGATGTAGCCCAGCGGTTACATGGACGAATGCAGCATGCTGGCAGTAAAACCATGTGGATAGCAGCTCAAAGATGGGCCCTGCCTATAAAATGGGAAGATGCAGTGAATGCCTGTTATGCTTGTCCAGTGTGTGCTCGAGAGAGTCCACACCCCCAGTGGGTGCCCCATACAGACAGGCAAATAACTCGAGGAAGGGTGCCCCTGACTTGATGGCAAATGGACTTTGTCAGACCACTGCCAAGGTCAGAGAATTTCAGATACATCTTCACAGCTGTTGATACAGCTACTGGTCTTCTGTTTGTATGGCCTTGTAAGGCCTCAGACCAGTATTCTGGCTGCAGGCACTGCACCAGAGTCACGTGATTGGTGTGTTGGCCTACTGAATGTGCGTTGAACTTCCCACAAGTATGACTGCAGGATTCCCATGGATGATTACACCAATGGGGACTACTAATCGGACATATGTGGATAACAGTTAGAAGGACAGAACTACAAGCTTTAAGACATATTGAACAGACAATAGGTTATGTAAATGTAAGGTTCACTTACCCTTGCTAAGGGAACATCGCAGAAGATTCTGAACGCGTAGATTGTATGGGGAGGGACCCTGAACAGGTGGATTGTTGGGAAAATAGAATAATTTAATCAGGCCCTCTCACCTTAGGTCCAGTTGGGGGTGGTGAGGTGCATTCTTTGTAAATAAGTTGTGTGTGGGTGGAGTTAGTGTGCCTGCTTGGTGCCTCAACCTGGGCGTTGACTGCCTCAGGCGTCTGCCCTGCACAGCTGTGGCTCCAAGGACCTTTTTGCCAGTTACCTAGCTCATAGACCTGCATGTGAAGGGTTTGTGACCCAGTCTGTGAACAGGCTTGAGGGGTCTATGAGCACCAGACCCAGCCCTCGCTTGACAGCCCTCTGTGTTCTGCACCCTCATTCATCACTCTTGTCTTTCTCCAGTCTCCCTTGGTGAGTCCCACATCTGTAATTTTATGTCCACTTCCAGAATCCTAGTGAGAAAATTCCCTTCCCCATTTTAGCTCAGAAGTTCATTACAGGACATGATTATATCATCCAGCTTCTGGAATTTTAGTAGGTTCAGAGAAACTTTTTGGGGCATTTTGTAACATCTTTTAACATATACTTAAAAATATAGGCCTTAAGGTTGAAGTGAAATTGCTGCTAAGAGGGTGTCCTAGAACAGATTTGCAAGATCTAAAGCAGGGTTTAGCAAACCTTTTCTGTAAAGGGCCAAAAAGAAGATATTCTAGGTTTTGCAGTCCCTGTGCTCTCTGTTGCAACTACCAGCTCTGCCATTGTAGAGCAAAAGCAGCCATAAGGAATATATATAAATGAATGAGAGTGGTGTGTTCCAAAAAAACTTTATTTTTAAAAACAGGTGATAGACAAGATTTAGCTCATGGACTGTAGTTTGGCAACTCCTGGTCTAATGCACAACCCAGTACTTCTTAGAGCCTTTATTTAAAATCTAAAATAAGATATTTGTATTGTAAATATACATATGAAAAGTTCTGCCATAACCAAATAATGCATTTTCTCACAGCTATTTGGCCACTTTAAACTTCTGCTCATCAGACAGTTAATTTATACCTCATATTTTCACACAGTTTTACTTTTAATGAATGAAAATTGTCATTGTTGAGTGCAGCTTACTGTAAAAGAAAACTTCGGATCCTTGAGTTTCATAAAGAAATCCATTAGTTCTTGTCATGATGGCCTCATGAAAGTAGCAAATATTTTGAAAACCATTCAGTTTCAGGTTTATATTTATATATTTTTCCTCATTTTGTGAATATGTGTTTAGATATATTTTTTTATTGGTTTGCAGGCAAGGCCAATTTAAATTCTGAATCTTTTCTCGGAAATTTCACAGTCCTCATTCCATGATGAAGGTGGTAACTGGTTGCCATGGAGATGATTACCAAAGCTCCACTGAGGTTTGTTTTTTCTGGCAGAAAATGAGCATCAAGAACAAATAAATTTTTTATAGCACTTTTAAATTTCAAAGCTAACCTTTAAACTGACCCTATTATATTATCAGTGGGATTATCTAGTTATAATTACTTCTGCTGGTAATGAAAAGTTGTTGGATATTAATACTAAAGCTGAGCTATATAAAACACAGAATTAGACATAGCCATAGGCTATATCCTGTATTCAAACCATAGTTCTCTCCAGGGAGAAAGTGCTAGAAGAATGGCTTCTCAAAGTTTCTGCATGTTGGTTGGTATCTTTGTAAGTGCAAGATAGAACATGTAAATTTAAGAGCTTTTTGCCTCCTGATATGTCTGCACTAGTGAGTTTCTGGGTAGACTGATGGAAAGGAAGTTGGATTGGTAATTAAAATTAGGTTCAAGTCCTGGCTTTGTTACAAAGTCTCCTTAATCTAAGGTTGACAGATTTAGCAAATGAAAATACAGGATGCACAGCTAAATTTTAATTTCAGATAAATAATTAATACTTTTCTAGTGTATGTATGTCACATACAGTATTAAACAAAAAATTTATTGTTTATTGGAAATTAAAATTTAACTGAGTATCCTGTATTTTATCTGGCAACTCTTCGTTAGAGAAATTACATAAATAATCTTTCTGAGGTTCAGTATTTTTGTATTAATCTAAATACCTTTTAGCTTAATAGATTTTTTCAAGGTTAGGAAAGGCTTACTATAACAAGTGGTCCCCAATTCTTAGTGACTTAATACAACATGAGGTATTTTTCTTGCTTTTATCACATCTAGTGGTGTTCAATAGGCTGTCTTCCATATGGTGGCTCAAGGACATAGGTTCTTTTGTTTTATGGCTTTGTCATTTTCAAAATGTGGTCTCGATTATATTAAACAGTAAAATACACCCCTCCCATTAGTGAAAATTAGTTATGGTTTCCACCTAGACTCTAGGTGCCAGTGAATGTTAAACTAACCACAGTCCCAGAAAGAAGAAATGGGTTCCATAGGTCTCCAGCCAGTTTCTGCCACTTGTCTTCATTTCGTTCACCTGTTCACTCATTCGTATGCCTGGCACTATTTTAGGCACTGGAAATAGAGTGGTGAACAAATTCTGCAAATTTCCTTCCTTCCCTCAGAAACTTTTGTTCCTAGTGGGGAGTAATGGAAAAAAAATTTAAAAATGAATATACACCATGTATTGTGAAAAAGAATAAAGCAGTCTATGAGGATAAAGAGTTTATGGCAGGGGGTATATTAGATAAAGTACTCAGGGCTTCTCTGATAAGGTCATATTGGAGAAGAAACCTAAAACAAGTGATGATGTCTGAAGGATAAAGCATTTCAGACAGAAGAGGCAGCAGGTACAATCCCTAAGACAAGAATGCACTTGGTGTGAAGAACAGCAGGAAGGTTGGGGTGGCCAGAGTAGGGTGAGTGAGGCCGGTAGTGGTAGAAGAATAAGTCAGAGATGCAGGCCACTGTGATGACTGTGGTTTTTACTCCAAGATGAGAAGCATTTTCAATATATTTTAAAGGTAGAAAAGGGATTTTCTGAAGATGTCATTTAATAGAAAATGAAGATGCAACAATTATTCTGAAGTTTCAGGCATGATCAGCTGGTAGACTCGACTGAAATTACTGATATAAGAAATCTGTGGGAGGAACAAGTATAGGGGTGTCGGAGATCAGGAGGATTCAATTCGGAATAAGTTAAATTTGAGATGTCTCAAATTAGTTAAATCAGTCATTTCATAAGTTAAATTAGTCACCCAAGTGGAGAAATATACCAAAGATTCAGCAGAGAGGTTGAGGCTGAAGGTGCAATGGGGTCATCATCATAGAGATGACATTCAAGGCATGGGACTGCATGCAGTCACCAAGAGAATGAATAGAGACAGTAAAAAGAGGTCTAAGAACTGAACCCTGGAACAGTCCAATATTAAGGGGTCAAAGAGATGATGAAGAATTAGCAAAAAATTATTGACAATGTGTAGCCTGAGAAGTGACTTGAATATAAAGATTCAATTAAAAGCTAATGATATCAATATTTCAAATATTGCTGGTTGATTAAGTTGAGAATTCATTAAAGGCCATTGGATTAAACAATGAGGACATCTTCAATGATCTTCATGATGGAGAGATGTGATGAAAGTCCAACTGAAGTCAAGCCTAGTCCCACTGCTTGAACAAACTGAAGCCAGTTTAATAGGAACAGGAGGAAAGTAGAGGCACAAATACAGGCGATTCTTCATTGAAGAGTTTTGCAGTAAAGCAGATAAATAACTCGTTCTTTATAGTACCTCTGAGTTAGTCACTAATTTGCTTCCACTAATTTCACAAACATTTACTGCATGTCAGTTACACAGAAGGCATGACACTAGGTGCTGTGGATACAAAGATAACTATCATACGCTCTGAGTTTTCTGCAGTCATGGTTTGGGAGCAAGATAGATGCAAACAAGAGATTACAAGTAGGTGCAAAAAGTGTAAATGAAGGTCCAATTAGGGTGCTATGGGAGCATGTTGAAAGTGGTGGTGACTGGACCTTGGCTCATTAGAAAACAATTTACAGAGGTGATGGTAGCATAAACCTTTAAAAGATAATTGGGCTTCATCAGGTGATTAAGGGCCTAGAGACATTCCTGGGAAGGATATGGCATCACAAATTCTGAATAGCATGACTCCCACCTCTAATTCTGTAGGACTTATAAATCTATCCCCAAACTGCACTAAAGGCTAGCTCTAAATACATTGCATAGTGTTTGGAATCCCCTCTTCTTCCCACATAACCCCTCTCCTCCCTACACACATGCACATACCCACAACATCTTTTGTCACTGCCATTCAAAGTGTGGTCCTCAAACAGCATCTGCACCATCTGGGAGCATTTTAGAAATACAAATTCTTGGCCTGCATCCCAGACCTACTGAATCAGAATCTCAGAGGGTAAGTGCCTAGGAACATGTCTTTTAACAAGCACTTCAGGTGATTCTTACACAGCTAACATCTGAGAAGCAACTTGTCTAAGAGTCTTTCTTAACATGATGACTGCATATTTTCTTTTCTCATCCCTTTTAGCAGCTACTGCTGCAAACACTTGAGATTAAGGTTATGTGTTCTCTTAGTCTTACCTATCTATTAATAAGAAGTTATTTTGTTCTGAGTCCCAACATGCCATTATCAGACACTTCCAAGAAAATAATCAAGTTAATAACCAAGAATGACCTCAAGTGTTGTTCTTCAGGGAATACTTGCATTTTAACCAAGTTATGAAAAGTCATTTCTACTGAAGAAAGCTGAGATGAGAGGTAATTGCCTGTGTATACATCTGGTAAAGGAACTCTATGATAAGCCTCTGACACACCAAAATTTAGCATCTCACATCACTGATCATTGAATAAAACCTTGAGGCACTCACCAAGCATCCCACTGTTGAACTCTTATTAAGTTCTTCACTTAAACATTTCGAGCACATCCTGGGTGCCATGGGCTGCAGCGAAGAATAGCACAGTCACTCTTTCAAGTTATAAGAGATTCTTGGTTATTCCAACCATCCTACTTAAGGTCTACTCATTCTATTTTCCTTTAAAATTATCTAGGTTTAAATAAAGTTTTTTTATTTCTTCAATTTTTGAAAAATGTCAATCAGAAACTGAATGAGATAGACTTTCCATTCTTTAAACAGGTGGATATTCCCAGTCATTTAGTAGATCTTGTTAAGGGGGATCAAGTCTATATACTTAGAGAATGCCCCCAACCAAAGTTGAGGGTCATATACAGTAGGGCTCACCATGAGTGGCCCTGGGAGGAAGGGGAGCTATTTTCAGAAGCCTGACTTGCTATTGTTATCCTTTTCTCTGCTTGCTATCTTCCCCAACCTCAGGGCATCCCATACGTCTCACAGATATCCAGAGGCTTTATGCTTCACTCCCACTTACTCTCTGGAAAGCAACTAGAGTAACACTAGCTACTCTTATTGCATTTACTATATTCTAACTGCTGAGTTAAGTGTTTTAGAAATGTTATCTCATTTAATCTGTGCAAGGGTCTAATATTTTAAAGAGGCTTAGGGAATTTGAAAGAAAAGTGTGCATGCTTCCTCAGACTGGAAATTCAGGTCTATTGAACTCAAAAACCATAATTCTTTTCATCTCACAAATGCTGTCTTTATGACTTGTTATTTAGCTGCTTTTCTCAGGGGTATTTGTAACAGAGTGTGTTTGCATTTTCTTGAAGGGACTTGGGCATTGATGAGCAGGTAGAGATGATCTGATCTGGGTGGCCATGGGAGCCTTCCAAGGTCACACTCTGGGCACTTGCTATAAATGTTTGAGGATGACAGACATGTCTTCCTTTTCAGAGTGAAACTTCCCTATGGATCTTTCTCCTCACAAGTCAAAGTATGTCTAAGAGACAATCAGAAACCTCCTTTTTAAAAAGAAGAAATTATTTGCATAAATGCAAGTATTATAACCTCCCCAAATTCTATAATTCTATAATTACAGAAAGTCCCCAAGTATTCCAGCAGTGTCCAGCTGTTGAGTGTGAGTAAGCCCAAGCAGGTGTGAGCCCCCAGGCTTCAGCATGTGTGCTAATTAGCGTATCAGATGGTGGGACACGAAGGTTAGACACCCAGGACTTCAAATGTCAGTTTTGCCAGCTATGTGTCTAAGCCTGTTTTTCCTCACTTGTATATGAAGATAAAATATCTGAGAGTTGCCCTGACAATTGACATTTGTAAAACACTTAGCTCTGCCTTCCCCAGTTAATGGTAGCTTCTACCATTATGAACATCAATATCAACTGAAACCAGACATCTACAGGGCCGTAGAAATTGCTTCTATAAACTCCTGGCCCCAGAAAATGTGTGCCACTAGTCTGTAGGTAATACTGTGATGTCAGTAGGTTAGCATGGACATAATACTAGTACGAATAATTAGTATTTTTTGAGCATTTACTATGTACCAAGTCCTGTGCTACACATTAGACATGCAATATATTATTTAAGCCTCACAGTACTACATAAGTGCTATTGTAACCCCATTTTACAAATGAAGAGACTGAAGTGTAAGTTAAGTAAATAATCCAAGATCTCACAACTAGAAAGAGAGGAAATTGGGATTTGAACACAGGTCTAAGTCCATAGCTGCTCTCTTCACCAATGAGTTATAAAAACAAATATTTGTAAAGCGCTTGCTAGAAATAATCTCTTCTTTATTAATTCAAGAGAGATTATTATTTTTGCTTTTTGTCTTAAGGTAGTTTTATAAAATAAACACTGAGTATTAGCTTGCATTGCTGACATATTATCTGGTGAGTAAAAACTTATTATCTGGGCACTCAAAGTACGGCCCCATTACCATTAGTTACATGAATTATTGAAAGCTGTTGTTATGAAATCATTCCCACTCCACTAAAATAGTATCAACTGTAACTTGGAGTGATTGAATTGCCTCTGTTTAGTTGGAAGGGTGGCAAAGAAGAGGGGCCATAGTCTAATAGATAAATCTATCCCTTACATTAGCATTCACTGGAAGCTAAAAATGCTCTAAGAAAGCCATCTGTGATGTAAATAGGGAAGGTATGGACAGAGCTTTTTACAAATCTGCTATTTACCTAAGAGAGGTATCCTGTGGGTTATCCCAAAGGAATTCACTTTCCTGCTTGGTTTACCATGGAAGGGAAAGAAGGCCTAGCAAACAGCCCTTCAGTTTGCTCAGCTGTGAGATTTCCATTAACTAAATAGAAGCTCTTCTGCACACACTGTGTGTTTGCACAGCTCACAGCGGCATCTTTTCAAGACCCACTATTGCCTGGAAAGCCCTCCAAAGTCCTACGTCTATAAAAAAGCAAATAGTTTGCACAGTCATTACTGTCAGGCTCAGTTTTTACAGTGCAGCCTATGAATGTCATCGATTGAATTAATTCTCAACAAGACCAAAAGCAATGCACAATAGTTAAATGTGCTCTTGTGTTTGTTGGCACATTAGCCACTTTCTTCAAGACACTCTCCCTCCATCAAATTTTTGGAAATTTGATTATAAAGTGCAGATAGAGAGAAATTCATTCTCTGAGATTTAATGAAAAACTTTCCCCCAACTAGTAACTAGAAATCATTTTCCTTTAAAAGTTCAGACTGAGTAGATAGTAGGATCATAACCATGGCTAGCAATTATTTATATTGTCTGGCTTTTCAAAACCACTTGCCTATGTATTATCTCATTTGCTTGGAACAAGCATCATTATTATTATTTCATTTTACTCCTGAGAAAACTGTTACTCAAAGTAGTTTGAGGATTTTTCTAAGATTATTCATCTAGTGAGTGGTGTAAGTAATGCTCAGGGGCCTGTAGTTCTGCCTCCAGGATCTATAATCTTTCCACTACTCCTGTTCATATACAAATCTACTAGATCCCTGCTACTTAAAGTGTGGTCCATGCAGCAGCAGTAGCAGCACTTGGATGCTTGTTACAAAGGCAGCATCTTAGATCCCAGCCCTGACCTACCGAATCTGAAGGTCAGATTTTTAACAAGATCCCCAGTTGACATCAATGTTTGAGAATTACTCTACTAGAGACTCACAAGTGTAGTATCTCCTTTCTCCAACTACATAATATATCAACTGTGATGGCATTTGAAATCTTGAGTGTTAAATACCATCGGGGAAGATTAGATCATGCCATTTCTTAAGACATTAGATGGGCTTGAAGATAATAATATTATTTCATCTTTATTTCTTGAAAATCACATTGTTGGTACAAATACAGTTGTATTCACAATTGCATATATAATCACCTAAGCGAGGAAATGATGCTGTCACTACCTTTTGGTAACAATGTCCCTTTTGTTTAGCATGGTGGATTGTGGCGGGGGTGGGTTGGTGGTAAACCTTCTGGAGCTTGAGCCATATATTCTATTAGGGGCTTTCTAGTTGGTGCAAACTTTTAAATTAAACGTTTGATGCCAAGTAAATGGTTGTGAAATTGCAGCCCTCCTGCCATATGGTGTGCTGCTTAACAATGGATTATATTTGCTGTTCCTAAGATAAATTATCTATTGGAAATCAATGCTATCTCCAATAACTTTGCTGATAACCTGTTAAATGAGCTCCAATAAGTCATTTAAATGTCTTGATTCTTATTTTTCTTGCCTGCAACATTAGATCAGGTAATCTCTATGCATCTCTACCAAGTCTCAGCAAAGAATTGGAATTTTTAAAATTACTGAAGATTTGTAGAGTCTGGAAGGGCAAAGTGACAGCCAAATAATGTCTTTCACCGCCAAATAGTGTCTTTCCCTGTGCATCCTTTTGTGAATGGAATCCTCTGGACCCTTCATTAACTGCACTTTCCTTTATTATCCCTAGCATGAGAAAGCTTCTAAAATCTCAGCAACATAGTCCAGCTCAGCCCCCAAATAAAGTACACATGATTGAATGTCAAGGAATTGCAAGCACTCCAAGGAATTTATCATATAAATCACAGGAGTAGATGCTGGCAAGTCAGGGTAGGTGGCCTCAGGGAGGAACTTGTTGGTGAAATATTACACAGTAGCAGAAACCTGGTTCCTGAGAAGTAGACAAATTTGTTGCTTGTCTTTTTGTACTAGGGGTACTCTTCTCAGATAAGTTTTGGAAGAATGGCTCACTTTCAATTTTTAAGGTGGTCTAGGCCTTTTTATTCTTAGTCAGGTCTGAGACTTCCATCTCGTTTTCCTACACAAACATGGCCAGTCCATGAGCAGACATTTTAGACAAGACCCAGACTTCTGAGTTGAGGGGTCGCTACCTGGCTGGTTCTGGTATCTCTGAGGGGACACCAGCATTCTAACCTTGATATCTGTCACCTGGAATTGTAATAAAAGGGAAGTAGGATGTGTGTGTGTGCATATGTGTGTGCGTGTGTGCGTGCGTGTGTGTGTGTGCGTGTGTGTGTGTGTGTGTGTGTGTGTGGTGTTTAGAAGGCATAGAAAAGTCTGAGAAAGAATCTTTTAACGTTGAGCACATATCCAAACTGAATAAAGAAACCTAAGCCTAGAAATCCAGGCAATGTTGAATTGGGTAAAGCCCAAAAACACTTAGCACAGGGCCTAAAACATTTCAAATGACCTGTTTCTACATTGAAAAGTTGATATAATTTCACTTCTAATAAGATGAAGATCCTGACCCTCCACACAGTTTAGTGAGGGGGACAGGAATGAGCACATGATGGTCTGAACACAGAGCAAGAAAGAGAAGACAGCAGTGAACCCAGGGCCACCATAGCAGCTCCTGCAAGAAATGGAAGGCAGGGTCCAGGGGCACGAGGCCTCTCCATGGGTTCTTGGGCCTTCCTGGGACCTCCAATGCTCAGGTTTGGGGGATCCCAGAGATTTCATACTGAAAGCCCTCTTTTCAATGAATGAAGAGCCCTTAAGACTGAATGACTGTGTAGCCATTTGCCAGGTCAGTTTTCTTCGAATTAAAGGCACAGAAATCTCATGATTTCACATGAATTCTAAGAGGCAGCCACTTCTTCTTGCTCTCTTTTCTTTTTTTCCAGACTTACAATAAAAAGGCTTTTTGATGTGACATACCAGTATACACATGCATTTACATAAAACTGCAACAAAAAGTCCATAAGACAATATCATTCCTTATTATATGGGATATACTCTGATATTTTCTTCTTTACCTGATTAGATTCCATTTTTAGAAAGAAAACAGAAGCTAACCCACAGTTACTCTTATACTTGGAGATAGAAGGGGACTTTTCTCCTGGGTGCTTCCAGATTGTCACTTGGTGGCTGTTTCTCAGTATCACAAGCTCCTTCTTGGAAGTCCCCCACTGGCTCTGCTGTCAGCTATGCTGGAAACACGCAGGGGCACTGCAGGCCTCAAGACAGAACTTCTGCTACCCTGCTGGCCCCATCAGGAAGATGATAGACAAATCTCATTTCTCTTGCTCCCATCAAGGTCCAGCCAGCAAAACTGAAACCTTATCAGTAATTTTAGCAAGAATAATTTAATGTAAGGAATTGGTTAAATATGTCTTAGAAGTCTAGCAAGCCCAAACAGGACCCTGAAGTAACTGTAGACTGTGGGGAAAGAAAACGAGTCGGGTTATGAGAATGTTGGGGCTGGCAGAGCTGGGACTCAGGTCTTTGAATAGGGGGCACTGCTGGCACCAATGCCTTTAAGAGCTTGAAAGAGGTCCCTACAAAGTCAAAATACAGATCTCCAAAGTGGCAGCTCCAGCCAGCTGGTACTGATAACTTTGGTAGGGAAGGGAGAGTTACATCTTAAGGTAAGTTCCTTTCAGAACCAACTGCTGCTACATAAACTGTCACTGACAGGGTGGGTCACCTCCCAGGTGACACTGGAGGAGACGAGGCAAGCTGGAAGGAGCAAGCCCTTCCTTATTCCTCCAACCCTGCAATCTCCCTGCTCCCTCTAGAACTCCCTGTTGTCAGAGCCTAACAAGAAACCAGCTGCAAAGCAGAAACGTGGTGTCCCAGCCCCAGCGTCACAAACAGTGAGGAAGGGACTCACTGAGGAAGAACATCGAACCTAAGAGACGATGGCTTAATTAACCACCCATTCCATAATTCCCTTCAGCACCACCACACAGGCCATGTGAGAGCAATTGGGCTAGAGACTAAGGGTAGTCAACAAGAATTCAAGTACAGAGAAATTTACTATTTACACTGAATTTGACACTTCCCAGAATCCATGGAGAAATAATTCAGCAACAAGTAAAGTTAAATTCTTCGCCAGCACCCCAATTCCTGTACTTGTTCCCAATGCCTATAAATGTCCTTTTAAAAACTTCTATAATGCAAATCTTAGTTCTCATTTACAGAAAATCATTCCCTGCTGCCAGAAATGGTCTGGCCCCAAGATCTGTCTTTTTCCCTCCCCGACTCCCATCAGTGTGATCTATAGATCACGAAATTCCCCTAAGGCAGTGTGATTCTGAATGTCTGAGCTAAGTGCAGAATAGGACATGGGGGAGGGGAGCTTGAAGGAAAGGGGACACTGGAAAAGACAAAGCAAAGTGACCTTTCACAATTCATCCCAACCGCTCATTTCCTTGGAGACCTCTCGACCGTGTGACGTCAGGTACATTTCCTCATTTCCCTGGTCAGCAAGCAGCACACACACACACACACACACACACACACACACACACACACACACACACACACACACACACACACACACACACACACACACACACACACACACACACACACACACACACACACACACACACACACACACACACACACACACACACACACACACACACACACACGCCCCTACATGCACAAAATAATTTTCAGAGACAATAGAGTTGAGATCAATGATTCTCAAACAGGAGTGATTTTGTCCACCAGGGGACATTGGCAATGTTCAGAGACATTTTTGGTTGTTACCACTGAAGGCAGAGAGTCCTGTTGGCATCTAGTGAGTAGAGGCCAGGGATACTGCTAATCATCCTACAATGCACACATAGGCCCCCACGACAAAGAATTGCCCAGCCCAAAATGTCATTAGTGCTGAAGTTCAGAAACCCTGATCTAGATACATAATATAATTTACTCTGCAACAAATTCCTACTCACAATGACACTAATATTTTATACTGTTTTACAGAGGGAGGTGGGACTCACAGCATATCCACAGCAATCCTCTCCAAAGAAGTGCGTTCCAGCATTCCAGCCTCATTTTTGGCACCCTCTGACTCCATCTGTAGGGTGAGATGGGTGGTCTGCTGAGTTCCAAAGCTGGTTCTCAAGTAACTTGTTTGCAGTCCTGCTCTGGTGGTCTAACACCACGCTTAGAAATGTGCATATATCTGACATGTTCACACTCTCATGCTTTTCACTTTTCCAGGTGACCACAAAACAATGTGTGGCCCATCTCTGAAAGTGTTCAAGAGACCACAGAAGCATCTGTCAGGGAAGAAAGTGAGGGGAGTTCTGCATGGCCTATCAAATTCCCTCCAAACACCAGGAGTATCTGACTGCATTCACAAGAAATCTGTGAAACAGAACAAGCAAGAGCCAATGTGTTGGAAAACCAGTGGTTGTAGGCATTGTGTTTTTACTGAGACCATAATGTTGGTTGACTCTTACTGGGGAAATAGAGGCTCTCTCTTTCACAGCCCTGCTCCTGAAGCGCAGGGTGTCCCCTAGCATAGGAAGACTTCTAACTCCTGGGTCTAATGAAGCAACACTGTACACCAAAGAGCATGTTCAAGACTTGGCAGGACTCAGAGAAGGGTTTTCTGCTAACCTTGCCTGCCTGACTGAGGCTCTGGCATTCCCATAAGTGCTACTCCCTGCCAACATATCATGGTGTTAAATCAAGAACACTTTGAAAAATAGCTTTGAAACCAGCCCCACAGAAATCCAGAGTAAAGTGTTGTGTCTCTGAGTGTGGCATTGACATGAAGAAACACTGTCCCAAGGGTGTTCACGTGCCTGCGGAAAAGGGGCTAATAGCAAGCGAGCTCTCTGCAAGTTAGAAATCAGAGGAGGCTAGGGGAGGGCAGGAGCCTGTGGCTAACCCTGTGCTGCTTTCCTCTCCTTTATTCCTCTGGAAAATAGTTGAGGTTGGGATATGTTTTGCATAGTTCATGTGGAATTCAACAAAGAAGGGGGAAAAAAATCAGCACTTTAATATGTTCCTTACATGAAGAAATAAATTCTACTTTCTCTGTTTATAGGGTGGGCAACCTGTTAACATGCTGCTGGCTGAATTACCTTTGACTTAAAACATCTGAAGGCAATAAATTCAAGTTTCATCAGGTGACTCATAAGAAAGTCCCTTTTTCTTCACTCCCCCTGATTTTTGAGTGAGCTTCATAATCACCTGGAGGGCTTATTAAAAGCACAGATTGCTGTTTCTGATTTAGTAGGTCTGGGGTGTGGCCTGGGAATCTGCATTTCAGACACGTTTCCAGGGGAAGCTGATGCCGCTGGTCTGGGATCACTCTTTAAGAACTATTATCCTAAACAGTATGATCAGACTTATTTTAAACCAAAGACTGTTTATGTGACTCTCTCCTTAGGAACCTGTCATGGATCCCAGTTACCTACTAGATAAGGTTTATAATCTTAGCCCAACTGTCAAGACCTTTCAAAATCCAACCCATTTCCCACCACTCCTTCCTAAGCTCTATTCACACTTGCTTAACAAGACCACTCTCCATCCCCGTGAATGTTGTGACCTTGCAGTGTGACCCTTCTCATGCAGTGTCTTTTTCCACCATCCTTGCCTGAGCCAAGTCCTGCAAATCAAGCCTCCTCTCTCTTTCCCCACCAAGAAGGAGCCCTAGTTTTCTCACATCCCTCACTCCTTCTTCTGAGAAATTTGCTCATACTAATAGAAAGCTCTTCTCATTTGCTTTTAAGAAAAAAATTCACAACCTTCAATGACATCTACATTTTGAAGGACAACTTGTCAGGCAATATGGAGTCTACAAAGAAGTGTAGGGAAAAGAGAAAGAAACATGCTCCACAATTGGCATGGTTCTCAGTTAACTAATTCAGGTATGCAAGAAATATCACATTTCTGTAATTTTATGGTTTTGTAAAATTAATTTAATTCTGACATCAAGCCTTTACAGAACTGGCTTGGTAGGAAAGGTGAGTGCCGTTATTTTAGACTTCTCTCCTCCTCTCAGGTAAACATCAGAATCCAGAGGTATATGTGATGGCTTGAAAACAGGAGAAGGGCTTCTGACAGCCAGTTCTCAAATGTACAGATATCCTCATTCCACAAGCCCACAGTGGTGATCTCTGCATTCCTGACAGGCATGAAGTGTAGGGTCACTGCAGAAGCAGAAAACTTTATGGCCAGGATCCTGCCTCCTTGAGGTCACTTACCTCTTTGTGCCACTGCCAGTGTGGCTCCTGGGTAACTCTTTCAGCCCCAAGACCTCTTTCTCTTGAAAAACTTTCAGAAATGAGTACAGACAGAGAGGTGCTCGAGCTGCAGGCTCTGCTTTCCTGTGTATTTCTCTATTCTCTTAAATCCTCTCCAAGCAATGGCAAAAATAACCCTCAGAAACTCCAGATACCTTCTACTGAATTTGCAACCTGAGTGAAGACTTTTTCCCAAGCAGAGTTGTCATTGGCTGACTCAGGTCACATGTCAACCCCTGAACCAATCATTTTGATCAAAAGGATTTGGTATTCTGATTGTCTGGGCCTGGCTGACATGCCCAGGTGGGCTCAGCATCACACAAGATGCATGGTGGACAAAGGGGAAGACATGGTTCTCCAAAAGGAAGAGATAGGTTGTGTTATTAAGAGAAAGAGAGAGCTGGGCACAGAAAAACCATGTGTCCACTCAGTGTGCAGGAACTCAAAGACTGGCCAATTTACAAAGTCTTGGCGAGCAAAATGATCATAGAAAAAACCCAGCCTCCTCTTGGTGTAGAGGATGAAATTAATGCTCACAGATCTTAAGAAACTTGCCAGGTTTGCACAGTAAGTTAGGGGAAGAATGGTGCCACATTTTTTTATTTTCATGATCCTTAACTGTTTTGGTCTTTCAGTATTAGGGACCTGCCTGAGTCTGTCTTGCTGAGACAAGACTTGTTCAGAACAAGCTTGTTTTATCTCTCTGCAATCGGGCTCTGTTCATCAGAATAGGTACATTAGAGAGATAATGTGATACACCTTTATGGGTAATATTTGCATATACATTCTTGGATATTCTTTTCCTAAAAGGTAGCAACTAAAAGTAATAAATACAATGATGGGTATTTCATATGCTGTTGGCAAAAGATGCTACTTCAAAGCAGAATGTATTTTGAATAAGAACTACATATTCAGTGATCATCTATTCATTCTCTGCATAGCATCTACTCTAGTCAAGAAAGATGGTTGCATTTTGAATAAGAGGAGGTAAGGTAGAAAATACTCATGAAGCACTATTACGTAAATATAGTAGTTTATAAAACTATGTGTTATATGACCTTATCTATGTCATTGTAAACATCTCTATAAAAAGCGATGGTTAGAAATACAAGGGTAGGGCCGGCCCTGTGGCACACTCGGGAGAGTGTGGCGCTGGGAGCGCCGCTCACTGGCTGAGCGTGGTGCAGGCAGCACCAAGCCAAGGGTCCCGATCCCCTTGCCGGTCACAAGAAAACACACACACACACACACACAAAGAAATACAGGGTACTTCAAAAAGTTTATGGGACAATAGAATTAAAAGGTAATACTATTTCTTCTTTTCTTTCTTTCCTTCTTTCTTTTTTTCCTTCTTTGATTTTTGTTTCTTTTTTAGCTCCCACTTATGAGGGAGGACATGCTGTATTTCTCTTTCTGTGTCTCACTTATTTCACTTAATATAATTTTCTCCAAGTTCATCTATGTTGTTGTAAATGACAGAATTTCATTCTTTTTTATGGCTGAGTAGTATTCCATTGTATGTATGTACCATATTTTCCTTATCCAGTCATCTGTCCATGAACATTTAGGTTGGTTCCATATCTTGCCTACTGTAAATAGAGCTGCAATGAACATGGGAGTACAGGTTTCCCTTTGACATGATGATTTCCCTTCCTTTGGGTATATATCTGGAAGTGGGACTGCTGGATCATATGATAGTTCTATCCAGAGTTGTTTGAGAAACCTCCACACTGTTTTCCATAAAGGCTGTACTAATTTACCGTCACATAAACAGTGAAGAAGGGTCCCCCTCTCTCTGCATCCTAACCAGCATTTGTCATTCTCTGTCTTTTTGATAATAGCCAGTCTAACTGAGGTAAGGTGATACCTCAATGTGGTTTTAATTTGCAGTGATGTCGAGCATTTTTTCATGTACCTGTTGGCCATTTGTATGTCTTCCTTTGAGAAGTGTCTATTCAGCTCCTTTGCCCTTTTTTTATCAGATTTTTTTTTAAGGTTAAGTTATTTGAGTTCCTTGTATATTCTGGATATTAATCCCTTGTCAGATGAATAGCTTGCAAATATTTTCTCCCATTCTGTAAGTTGTCTTTTTACTACATTGATTGTTTCCTCTGCTGTACAGAAGCTTTTTAGTTGGATATAATCCCACATGTTTATTTTTTTCTTTTGTTGCCTGTGATTTTGGAGTCTTATTCATAAAGTCTTTGCCCAGTCCTGCATCCTGAATTGTTTCCCCTATGTTTCCTTCAAGGAGTTTTACAGTCTCAGGCCTTATATCTAAGTCTTTAATCCATTTTGAGTTGATTTTGGTATGTGACAAGGTACAGGTCTAACTTTATTCTTCTATGTATGGATGTCCACTTTTCCTAGCACCATTAATTGAAGAGGCTGCCCCTTTCCCAATGTATGTTCTTGGTGCCTTTGTCAAAGATCAGTTGGCTGTAAGTCTGTGGATTGATTTCTGGGTTCTCTGTTCTGTTCCATTGTTCCATGTGTCTGTTTTTATGTGAGTACCATGCTGTTTTGGTTATGATAGCAATAACGCATTGAACTTTCAGAAGGAGAGAACAGATTGTGGTTTTTGGAGGGGGGAAAGGGGGAAAAGGAGGGGGGTTAGGGATAAATTGGTTAATGGACACAAAGAATGAATGTTTTGTAATGACGAACATGACAGTATCCTGATTTGTTCATCACATATTATACACAAATACTGATAGACAACTCTGTACCTCACAAATATGTATAATTGATTGTGTTTCAATAAAAAAGAGATAATACTAATCTTTCCATGAACTTTTGAAGTACCCTTGAATTTCAAAAGTGTTAATAATATTTATATTTGAGTGTTGGGATTATGGTTGATTTTTTTCTTTATATTTTCTTTTTAGGAAACCTTATTTCATGAGCACATATTACTAGTATAATGTGTGCATGCATTTCCTCAATTTCAAGACACCATTGATTATAAAAGCACTATAGACTTAACAGTTTTTCAGTTGAAAAAATTCAGTATTACTTTATTACTATTTTTTAAAATATCAACTGAATGTCTGACTTATTCCTGGAGGGAAATAATAAAAACTTGGGCATTTTTTTTTTCAATCAAAGGAAGAAGTAATAATATGAGATCATACCTTGGTTACAAGTTAATGATCATATTCTACACAATGTGGATATGTCAACATTTTAAAATTTCAACATTAAGATTAATATCTGCCATTAAAAATAAACACAAATCACTAGCCAAAGTCATAAATTCACAGACATTGAAATAAATAACTAAAAATGAGTATGTTTTAAACACTGGAGTCTCTCGATAATGTTCATAGACCAACTCAAATGCCAAGTACAAATAATGTGGAAAAAAAATTGACATCATCAGCTAATTTCCACTTCACTTCTTCCTGGATGTCTGGTGTTGCACATGGTTACTATAAAGACTAATGACAAATCACTTTTAGCAGCCAAGATTCATCAACAAAAAATCATAATGACAATATTCATCTGTTTAAAAAAATGTATTGTATGTACAGAGACCAAAACTTTCCAATCTGATAGTGAGTACCATAGCTTGATTCCCTAGAAGCAGACTTCAGACATCTGGGAGTTACTAGCAGGTGAATGAGAAAGTGAGAGAGGGAAGGGAAAATTGTAAGTAGAGGGTGATTATTGAGCCACCTACTATGTGGGCAACTAGAAATTAATTCCATGGGGAAACTTTTGGGGAGAGGAGAAAAACACATACCTTGAAATTATCCCATCCGAGGGGTGAGGAAGCTGGGATATTTGTACATCTACACCAGACAGTCATTGGTTGAGCTCTGCCAACCTAGGGATTGATTGTTGATTACCTGGCATTTCTGGCCTGCTTCTCATGCTTCCAGACAGAGAAATCAGTGATTCTGAGAAGGTAAGCCTTCATGCCCAAAGATGAAGATTTTGACTGATAGTCGTTGTCGGCATGAGCACTCTATCAGATCCAAGGGATACGTAGGGAGCACTGACAGTGCCTGCCACAATGGGTTCACGAAGTCACCATTCATCTTCAGGTTATAGAATACAGAAAATGCCCTTCTCACCAGTTATAAACCTTTCTTACAACATTCATCTCTTCTGTCCAACTCCTTACTCAGAATAATTACATCATCACTAGTTTTTTTTTTTTCCTTTTTGTCTTTTTTCGTGTCCGGCAATGGATCGCAACCCTCGGTGTTGTGCCCGTACCTCGCTCAGCCAGTGAGTGGGAACTGGTCTGTATGTGGGATCCGAACCCTCGGCAGGAGCGCCACCATACTCCCAAGTGGCGCACTGTAGCAGTGCGCCACCGGGCTGGCCCAACATCACTAGTGTTTGATGGTGCACTTAGTGTCATTAGTTATTTGGTAGCCACTTCTGGCAATAATGATTCAAAATCTCTTCCCAGCAACTCTGGACGTGTTTGGATTACACATTCTACTTTGGCATTTTCAAAATGAGTTTCTGTCTCATTAATTTCTGGTTGTTCTACAGATACTCCCAAGTGGCGCACTCCCAAGTGGCGCACTGTAGCAGTGCGCCACCGGGCTGGCCCAACATCACTAGTGTTTGATGGTGCACTTAGTGTCATTAGTTATTTGGTAGCCACTTCTGGCAATAATGATTCAAAATCTCTTCCCAGCAACTCTGGACGTGTTTGGATTACACATTCTACTTTGGCATTTTCAAAATGAGTTTCTGTCTCATTAATTTCTGGTTGTTCTACAGAAGCTTCACTGCCCTGAAGTTCATTCACAGAATGACTTTTCTTCTCTGAAACTGCCACAATTGAGGTGAGTGTCAAAACCTACGTTATTAGACAGCTGGAATTCTGAACCTTAGTCTAAGTGGTCCCATATTTTTATCAGGCCACAGTGTTTGAGCATGTATGTCCACATGCAATAGCCACATAAGACTCATCAGGACTGAAAACTCAGCAGTTGACAAGCCTGGGATTAACAACCCTCTAGAATAAGAAATAACTACCCTCCTGGGACAGAGGAAACCAACCTGACACATTAATCATTTTAGGCAGAGAGGACAAAAGCAACCTTATTTTTGCTTTTGAAAAGGTTATTTGAGTCATCATCACCATCTTTCAGTTCCTCCAGACCCAGATCCCTTTGACCATCAAAATAGCATGCTATTCCTATACATACACACTCATCTAGATTCCAGAAATGCTAAAATTTGAGGAAGAGTTGTGCATCTTAGAATAAAAAGAGGAAAACAAACCTATGCAGAAGAGGTAAAAGATTTTTTCAACAACATAAAACAGAAGTTTCTTGGGAGAGCACTTACGTTCATCTGAGAAAGTGCTTGGATAAGCCTGAGTCAAACAGGAGACTCTGAGCAGGGTGCAGGTGTGGCCAGATACCAAGACTACAGAGGTGAGCTGGGAATGGAATTGGTCTGAATAACAGCAGATAAAATTTGAAATCCTGAGCAATGCAGAAGGAAAGGATTAAAAAGCAAAACTAACAGGAGCAGAAGGAGAGAAGCCAAACAGATGATGAGAGGTGGGGATTGGATGTGGCCAGTAAAATTCCACTGTAGAAGGGTAATGCCTACTTATTCCTTGAGATTTGTTGCTGAAAAGTAAATACCTACTCTTGCGTTCAAAACTATGCTCTCCTTCCCTAGTTCAGCAAAGTTCATTATTTTCATGAATAGTTTGATGTGCATTAATTAGTTAATTAATTAATATATTTTGAGATTGAATGAAAAGAAATGAACTGGAATTAAAGTCAAAGATGGATGTAGAGAGGGACAGAGACAGCATATGAGTTTCAAGGACCTAGGAGGTTATGGCAGCCCTGAGATAATAAGCTCCTCTCTAGGAACTCCCAGCAGCAATACAGTGAAGACTGTACTTCCACAATCCTAGGAACTGGAGGGGATTTGAGCCAATTGTGCCTGTGTATTAAAGGTTTAAGTGACCTTCAACTGAAATTTGGCATGTATGTATGTGTAAGTGTGTGCTGCTTACCAGACATCTTAGAACATCATGTGCAAACTTTTTTTTCTTTCAAACACTTCTTGTAAAAAATACGTACCATATACTGATGGCATTTAAAAAATAAATACACATTTTATATACTCCAAGGGATATGTTCAGTAAGGGTTATACTTTTGTCACTTTTCTTAAATTGCCATGCACTTACTTTTGGCGTTTGTTATTTGATGCAAGGCAAGCCCTTTTGTCAATCAGCATCTCTGAGAAGATGAGAGGAGGAAGAGAGGAAATAGCAAGTGGTCGCTTCTAATTTTTGAAGCTATTATTGCTTCTGTTTGAAAAATAAGTTGATTCTTGTAAAAAATGAGGATGTCATGACCCTGTCAACATAGAAAGTGTGGAGAGAAATCTAGATGCCAATTATGATGAAGATATTGTTTTCCTTATAAGTAATACTTACCTGTTTCATTTTATGGTAAAAATATGACTAATTGTGATGATACATTTAATAGCTTATATGTGAAACCTCATTACATATAGGTATTAAATATCTTTATTTATTGAACTATTAATAATTCATTAGGTTTTTAAAATTAAGTGGATTATCTATGATAAAAACAGCCTTATATTGATGGAAACAGGGTGAATTGTCATGCATTTTACCATATAGTTTATATTAATTAATTAACTGCATGTTGGTTTTTTACAAAAGTACACTGCCCATATGGAAGTATTGAAAAATTTCTGTCAAAATGTATGCCACATGTTTAACAGTGGTTGGCTTAGGGTGGTGAACTTCTGGATGATAATTCTTTTTCTTCTTATTTTAATAATTTGTTCCTGTACACTATAGGAGAAAATTGCCTGTTTGGATATTACCTTGGTTGTGTTTGTTTTATTTAAGTGTGGTGTGTGGGAAAATGCTCTGGCACAAGATTTAGAAGAATTAGAGGACCTGTGATCTGGTCAATGCTCGGTGACTCAGCACCAAGTCATCTGAACTTTCTGTGCTATATTTTAATCATCTTCAAAATGGAGGAATGACCTTTTTAGCTCCAGATGGAAGAGGGGACCATGTCTCTCTTTAATTTTTATTTATTTATTTATTGTTAATCCATGTAAACCTATAGCCTTCCAAAGAGCTATGTTTGCATTTAAGAAATGCTTGGTGTTTAGCAGATAATAATAAAATAATAGTTATACTTAATTATTAATAATAAACTGATAAAAATAAATTACATGCTTGGTGTTTAATAAATATTCACTAGTTGATTCAAGGGATTAGGCATGCATGTGTGTTTTGAATTATTCAGCAAAGTGTCAAGCTAAGGGATAATCGTTATACAGCCAAGAGTGAATGTTTTCAATAACAGACCTGCCGGGAGAATCCCTAAATGGTTACAAGAAAGGGTTGTTGTAACCCTCTGTTGGCGAGAAAGGGTTAATTAGCTCTTCTCTGTTAGGGATCTAGAAAACCCTAAATATCTCTTAAGCTTCAATGCTGAAAGGCAGAGCAATCGACTGCTTTTGGTATTTAATTGTGTATTATTTAAATATTAGTTCACAAATAATAACACTCACATACAAATTTTAAATATGCATAGGATAAGAAATAAAATAAAAATCACCCATAATCACACCACCCAAAGGTAACTACTGTAAAGATTTGGGGGTATCTCTATAGGGATGTGTGTGTTTGTGTTATATGAGAGAAACAGAGAGAGCAAGAAAGAGAGAGAGGAGGAGAAGGAAATACGTTTGTGTGTGCTAATATATCATGCTTTTCCCCATGCAAATGTGATCATGTCAGCTATACCCCTGTTAACTTTAATTTTTCATCTAATATGTCACGTGCATCTTTTCATGTCAACACATTTATTTCTACCACATCATCATTCTCAATGACCACCCTGCATAGATATATCACATTATCACATTTTATTTAACCAAATATTTAAAATAGGTATTTTATTTATTTCTTATTTCTTGTTATTAGAAGAAATCTGAGTTGGAAACCCTTGAATAGCCATCTGGGCCTTGGATTCACTATGAGACTCTCAGATCCCTTCTTTGTACATATTTCTGTCCTTAGGCAAAAGCTGTTGTTCAGTACTACTGGCAAGGAAGGAATCCAGCAGACCTCCCGGCAGATGGTCCTCTGTGTTTCCGCACATGGGGTCAACTGATATTTGACTAAATGGCCAGTTAAGTCCATAATTAGATTTGCTTTTACCTCTCATATATTTTATTAACTATAAGTTGATATGAATTAAAAAATTATCATTTTTAAGCAGACCTTACTTCATCTCTGTTCTTTCCTTTCTATTCACAAAAATCCTACAAAATAAAATATGTAATAATATATTGAATTCACATTATAAATATATTGAATATATAATACATTCAATATAAATTATAAATAGATTAAATTATAAATACATTATTTCAATTTTGAAAACTCATGAACATTCTCTGCCATGTGTAGAGCCAGTCATTTTTCATATATAATCTCTGGTAACTTTCCCAAGTTCATATGGTTTATAGTGATGGAGCAGAAAATAAAATTCATATTTCTAGTTTACATTTCCTGTTTTCAGAGTAACACTTTGTATTGGTATAAAAAGAGGTGATGATGATAATACTTTGCTTAACTTCAGAACCAAGCTTAGTTTTAATTCCATTAGACAAAAATACATGAGTAGACTTACAAGAACTTGCTTAATTGCAAATAGCCTTTGATGTATGCAGTACGTGTGTGAATTTGCTTTGTAGGGGAAAAAGAATTTAAAAACATAAAAGCCTTGTGATCAGACACAGTAAGACTTAACCATTCAGCTCTGGTTCACATCCATCTGAGGCAACAGTTAAGTATGAGAACCTGGAGACAACCTTGCTGCCAGGAAGGCTTAAAGAATTTGTGAGTCACTTCTTGTATTCTAGAATGAGTGACAAAGAAATAATGCTATGATTCTGGGATTGACAGCAGTGGTTGAATGGAATCCGCTGGTGGGAGCGGCTGGTGGGTCGTACTCTTCCACTCTCCTTTAAAATAACTGCATAGATCTGTCATGAGATCACTCCATTAATTTCTTTCTCTAATTAAAAATATACTAGACCTCATTGCTTTTTCTATCTTTATTTTTCAAGTACCAATTAATAGATTTCAACAATTTTGAAATATAGAAGGTGTTCAAAAACATTTTTTTTGATTGAAGGATGAATGAATATATAAATTTATTGAGCACCAAGTGTGTGCTATATTTTGTTGTAGGCACTGAAGATACAGCAGTGAACAAAACAGACAAAAATCCTTGCTTTTATTAAGCTTACATTCTAATTTAAAAAAAAAAATAGCAGGGAACAAAATAATGTATAGCATGTAAAATACTGATAAGGGCTTTAAAGAAAACTAATCTGAGAAGAGGAAGATGTGTGTATGGGGGATGTGAGTGATGTTGAAATTTTAAAATGGGGTTGTTAGGAAAGACACACTTGCCCCCAATATTTGTAAAACTTGGAGCAACTTACCAATAGGGCCCATATACCATATATCTAGATACTCTAAAATTATAGATCAAAATAACAAATTATTAATTAAAATCTATTTTATCTTCTTACCTTGAAATATATCTCTATAATGATAAACTTGAAAAATTTGTAAAAAGTGATGGCTTTTAAATGACAGAAAATATCAAACATTACTGGATTTAACTATCAATGTGTATTTCTGAGTATTGTGTTTATGGACCAGCCATGTTTAAATGAATAATCAAATAGAGACATATATAATGAATAATATTTTATATGTTTATTTCATAAAATTTATTCCCTTTTTTTATTTCAGAAAAATCTCTAAGAAAATAATCAAACTTTTGATATAATTTTGTTCTAATCATGTAAAGCATCAAAAATAAAATCTATTTCTATTTCGAGTAAACAAATTTAATATTTTCATCAAAAAAGTAAATATAAAAAATTTTTTAAATTATTTTACATATGCTTTAAAAGGTATTTTAGTTTAAAATATTTAAAATTTTATAATAATTTAAAAGGTAAAATACAATTATAATTCACAAATATACTTACATGGAAATGTATTTCAAGCTTACTTTAAAAAATTGTATTAAAAATAACTAAATCTTTTAAAATAGTTTTTAAAAATAAAACTATAATTCTAACATTCAATATCTGTCTAGTTTTCAATGAAACAAAGCTTACACATTTCATTCATACACAAAGATTTTAGAATAATACAAATTCTTTACTATTATAAACCCTTTATTAATCACTAAGGGCGACTATCATGAATATTGTGCTAATTCATGAGAATCCCCAGAACCACATATTGGAACATAAAAATAAACAAGGAAATGGATTTTCAACATTATTAGGAAATGATATTTTGCTAAGCAAGACACTATTGTTTTTATGCTATCTGAGAGGAAGTGACGTAGGAGGTGCTCAATTTCCATGGGTTCAGGCTTCAAGACACACTTCTGGGTTTCAAGCTACTCCCCAATGTCTCAGGCTCCTCCTCTAGTCCTCCTCTAGAGAAGAGTTACTGTTGCTTGTTGGACCTATTTCTGGTACCAACACAGGGAAATTGAGTCCATAAGGGGCAGACTTATGCAAACCCAGTGGCTGAGCATGCTCAGTAGAAAGGAGTTATATAACTCTAATAGCTGAGCATGTTTAGTAAAGGGAATTTATACAGGCTATGCAACCCCAGTGACTGAGCATGTTCAGTGGAAGGGAGTTTATCCTCTGAATGACCTTCCACTGGGGCACTAAAGAGCACAAAATATTCTTGAATATTTTCAGTACATGAAATAGAATTTGACCAATGAACATGCCTTAAAAGGAGACCAATTAAGCATATTCAAGATGAGGTTACATAACTAGGAACCACTTCCTTAGTTGAATAGTCATTAGACCGCATGAATTTGTATTAGATAGTGAGACTATAAAAGTTGAACCCCTGACAGAAGGCAGTGCTGTTGCTCACTCTCCTAGAGCCAGCTGTCCTTTTACCTGAGGTCTGTGTTTCTTTCTCTTTGCAACAAACTTGCCTTTAGAAGGCTGCTGTTCACTCTAGAGCCAGCATGCACTTGGTCAGCGAAAGTGTATTTCTTACTTCTGTGTTAAACCTGGTGTGGGCCCTGCTCAGCTTCTGGAGCTAGTGCACATTTTTCTGTGAAATCTGTGTCTCTTATTCGTTAGGTTAAAACTGTTCTCACTTTTTGCTGTGACTTTTCTCTTGAATCCTTTCTTGTGGCAGAGTCAAGAACCTCATAAGAGAACATGGTAGATTGAGGCTGGCCGTGAGGCCTCCCCAGACCCTTTCCTCCGGAATCAGAAGGATTTACCAAGTTGATTAAATTATCTTTTTCTCTTCTCCAATATATTAATTATCTATTGATGTATTAAAAAATTACTCTGTAAGACAACAGAATATTATTATTTCAGTTTCTGTGGGGCACAGATCTGAGTATCTCTTAGCTGGTGCCTGTGGCTCAAAGTCTTCAAATAAGTCTTCCATGATATGTTAGTTGGGCCATACCTTAAGGCTCAAATGGGGGAAAGATTTCTAGAAGCCATACTTACAATGGGACAACTATCCATAAATATACATAATTTTGTCAGCAGCTGTATAATGTTTTACTAAACTTCCTTTTGGCTGGAACCTAAAAACATCCTGTGGCTACCCTGGTGACACTTGATATGAGGGACGGTATAACAAAAGGGATTTCAGAGTGGAAAGAAACAGTGGTCCCTCTACCGTTAAAGTATAGTACGTTTGAGATTTTATAAAAATCAATCATGATTATGAAGACATAGCTAGAGCTTCTCCCATGGTTTTGGAAAAGTCTTAAAGTTTAAGCTTCATTCCTTTCTTTATAAATCACCTCTGTTCTTGATAAAAACAAGCCAAGAAAAAAAAATCCCACATGATCTATATGGTACAATACAGAGCAGATCTCTCAGTGTTCAGAATTCAGTTGATATTGAAGTTAATATTGATTAAAAATTATGTAGTCACTGTGTGACTTCATCGTTCTTAAAAGCAAAAGTAAGAAATATGGATCAGCCTATCCCTCCAGTCTTTTCTAGTCCCCACAATTCTGTGATTCCCTTTTCAAAATATCTTTAGTTCATTCAATATTTCAGGCAGGCTGATGAATACTCAAAGTTATCTACTTAAACCAGAACTGAAGGGAATTTTCCCACTGTCAAAATTGCTAGTGAAGAGGAAGTGAGGCTTCAGTGCTGATATCTAAGCAATGCCGGTAGTGGTGGCTGCAGGAGGAGGTGCCTATGACGGGAAAGCCAGAGCCACCCTGACTGGGGCCTCTGACACAGGGAAACTTCTGCATTAAAGAAGAGATTGGGCTTAGTTTCACCTGGGATTCATAGATCGGTTCAGGTTTTCCTCTTTAATTTTATCTTTCTCTGCTTTTAACATGGTTCTAATGGATCATTTTTACTAAGATGGTATCATGCCCTTAAAACAAAGCTTTAACTACAAGGGACAAATAATTCAGCTATGACATCTGCCATTCTTAAATTAATTGGAGTGCCCTTAATGAGACCCAGAAGAATGGATATCCCATCTGAGCGCTATTACATTATGTCTGCATGATGGCCTGCATTTAGCCGTTCTGGGCTTCCTGTTTCTCCCTATGTTACAAAAATATAGACAACTTGACCGTGTTACATATCTAATCCATGCTAAGTTATAGAAACCAAACCTAAAAACAGGCTTTGGAATTTAATTTTGCAAATATTCAGTGTAGGGATGTTTGCTGTTTGCTGAGTTTAAAATGTCTTGGTGGAAATCGAAGTAATTAGGTATAGGTCAGTGTATTGCTAGGGCTAGGGGTTTACAGATCCCTCAAGCCCATTGTACGGACTGGGTCACAAACCCTTCACATGCAAGTCCACGAGCTAGGTAATAGGAAAAGATCCTGGGAGCCGTGGGTAAAAAATTATTAGGATTTACTCAGAGGTAGGAGCGGCCACCCTAGTGGCCTCCCAGAGTATCCCAAGAAGCGCCATTTTCAAGCTGTTAGTCCTTTATACTTAGGTCCATAACCCAGGACCCCTGGGTGCCCATACGCGATTACATTAGATAGTAACCAAGGAACACCTCAGCACGTGTGGATTTTTACAGCAAATGCTCGGCAAGATTCTGAACATCTGAGTGGCCCTGATCATTTTCCTATATTTTCCCTACAGTCAGGTAATTATTCAATATTTTGTAATGTGATTGATTTTACTAAGTCCCAGGTTAGCCTAAAATCTGGCAACTTTATGTTCAGAATTTTTGGAACAGTTCTGGTTTCAAATTTACTGTCTTATCCCCCATGACACCCCGATTCCTCAGGGAAGTTCATGTTGTCCACGTCATAATGACCAAATTCTTTGGCTTAGAGAATAGAAACATAGGAAAGAGAATGTGTGCTTTATTTCATGGCATCATTTTCTTACTTGCTAAAGCTTCAAAGGTGGAAGAGAGAAGAGTTGACATAAATACTACAAACTGACAAGCAATGTAAACATCTCTCTCTATGGTATAGGAGTATTTTCTTAAGAATCTTTAAATCAGCTCCTAAGAAATTCACCACCGGTTGAACCAAATGTGTGAATAACTTTCAGTACAGGTTGATTTCTGCTGCTACTTTTACTGGCAAACAATGGCCAGCTGCCAAAGCATGTTCAACCCACACAGCTGTTTTCAATGATTCATTTCCCCTGATTTCCCAGCTGACCCATTCAGAAAAAGAATAGCAGTTTTCAAACCCCAGTTGCTGCAAGGAGCCCTCCCCTTCAATTGTGGGAGCATTTTAAAGGCTAAAGCAAGGGACGGTTATCCTCAGAAGCAAAGTTGTTTCCATGACTAGAGTGTAAGCAAGCAAGAACGGTTGAGAAGAAACCATGAAATGTTGATTTTATGCTGAGGTGCTCACCATGGCTCTGACTCATAACATGCCTACCTTTCCAGCTTTCTCTCCTACCACGCCCTGACTTTAACTCGACTTTCCAACTGCTCTGGTGTTTTCTGAAGTCTAGAATGTTCTTTCACCCACTGATACTTCTACTTTTCCCACTTGTTGCAATGCATTTCCCTCTGAGAAATTCCGGCTACCACCGAGTTGCAGCCCAAGTATTATAGTCTCCAAGCTTCTCCTGAACCCTCCAATGGAGCTTAGATCATGCATATTAATGGACAGGTATTGCCCACAATGGGGTAAACATTGGCTCTTCAGAGGCAAAAAATTCTCACTTTTTTTATGTATAAAGTGCAGACATACATATAGTACATAAATAGATATACAATTTATTTGCAGTGTAAAAATTCTATTTTGGGGGGAGCAATTAGAAAAAAATGTCTAAAAAGTCTCCATAAGGGGGGTACAAATGAACAAAAGGTTGGGAAACGCAGTGTTACAGCTCCTTTGTCGCCCTGTGCATACCATTTCACTGTTTTAAGTCAGAGATTTTGGATGTTTTGGTGCTCAGCATTATTCCAGCAAAAGCTGACTGATACCCCTTCTATAAGGCCTCCCTCCTCCCACCTCAGGTGTGATTGTAAGCTGCTTGATGGCTGGGACACTGGACGAGGCACAGTGCTGAGTTCTGGAAATGTTTGTTCAATGGCTTTGACGAGATCATGATTTCTCAGTCCCACTCAAGATTTTTATACACCTTGTGCTCTACAAAAGAGGCCTCCCTCCCTTCCAACTCTTTCAGCATCCTGTGACTTAATTTGATGGTGTTTCATGAATTTTTACTCCATCTGAACAACTAGACAAGTGGTGACTCAGAGTTGAACTTACAGTATAGATGTGTCCTTTTCAAATACCCAGTGGGTGCTCTGTGAGCCATTGTGAGGATGTTTGACATGCTCTATTTCTAAAAGGTGTGGTTAGCCCACAGGATAACCATGTCTCTGTCAAGGACAGCATTTTCACTGTAACATCAGTTGAATCAGAAGTTCTGGGTGCCAATTTACAGCCACATTTGCAGCTTTCTATAGTGGCACAGATTCCTGGGACTGCTTTACATTTGGAAAGTAATTTAAATATTGGAAAACTCTTCTTAAAATGATTTGTACATCCTTTGGTCTGAATGTTTATATCCTCTCTAAAATTCATGCTGACACTTAATCACCAACATGACAGTAGCAAAAGGTGGGGCCTTCAGAAGGTGATTATTATGAGAGCTCCACCATCCTTAATGGTATTAACGCCTTGTAAAAGAGGCTTCACACAGCATTCACCCCTTTTTTGCCCTTCCACCTTCCATCATGTGAAGACATAGCTAATGCTCCTCTCCAAAGGGTGCAGCAACAAGGCACCATCTTGAAGCAGAAAGCACCCCTCTCCAGACACCAAACCTGCCGGTGTCTTGATCTTGAACTTCCCAGCCTCCAGAATCATGAGAAATAAATTTCTGTTGTTTACAAATTACCCAGCTTCAGATGTTTTGTTATAGCAGCACAAATGGATTAAGACAGTACATATAATTCTTTTATTCTATATAATCCTTCATCAACATCCCACATTATAATGATAATGAAGATAATGATGAAGGATTGCTATCTCTTATTGAGCACATACTACGTTCCAGGCATTTTGGTAAGTATTTCTTTCCACAGCCCTATTTTACTCTCCCAATAGTCCTATGGCATAGGCATTATTATTTTCCTGATGTACACATGAAGAAACTTAAAATCAAGGCATTAGACAATTGGCTCAAGGACTCATGGCTGGAAGTGAGAAAGCTAGAATTCAAGCCCAGGAAAATCTGACTCCAGAGCCTAAGTTTTTAAAGCACTATGCCAATTTTAAAAGATCCATTTCAAAAGTACATAAATAAAATTCTACATTCTAAAAACATCTAAATAATGATGATTATGATTGCTGTTAACAACATTAAATAAATGGACAGGGATTTCAATTTGCAAAGCAAGAAGAAATTTTGGCTTGAGATAACTGCATAATATTCTAGGTACAGGTCTGTTACAGAAAAATTAACTATCCACAAACAGTAAGAAGTTGAAAAATAGATTCCAAGGAAAATATGCAGAATTATTGCAGAATGTGCATAGCCAAACTTGTTTTTAGAAGTTGTTTATAGAAAAGTGTGAGAGTGTATGTGGCAGGGTATGCGTGGGGGTATGGAGGGGGGACTTAGAGAATGGAGAGAGAGAAGGGAGAAAAAGGAAAACTGAAAGACAAAATTATAGTTCTTTGCTTTTAAGAATCTCCTCTAGCTCCCACTCCCGCTCCCATTGCTAGCATGAATAAATATTCTTTTCACAGGTGTTACAATAGGACATCAGTGATTAAAAAACCAAAAAGCTAAATATGGAAAGTGACTGCATGCCTCAAAAAGAGTGAAATTAGAACAGATTTTTCCCATTTCTAGGAGATATTACATTTTCCATGTGGCAATGCTGCCCAACCAGGAGAGGGTTCGTCATCTGCCAGGCCAAATGACTGAAATGTCTCTCACACTGAAGTTTACAGTGATAAAGAACAGTGTTTATATTTGAGTGGCCAATCAAGGACACTGAGGCAGCTAAAGGAACTTGAAGACCTTGAACTCCTAGATAGCTTAAAATCACAAGCATTTATACAGCAAAATCATTAGTGGTGGTCCCAGGAGTTGTGTAAGAATCACGGTGAAGTCAGCACAACTATTTCTGGCATCCTGACGAAGGTCCTCCTTGGTTCCTTCAAGTCTAAAGGTGCATGAGCTTCCAAGCAGGTTTACGGTAAATGGTGCACTGCGAGACAACTTGAGATTAGAGTCACCAATATTGTCTTAAGCCATCCTGTCAAGGAACAAACATTGTAGTCTAAGGAAGTATATGTTTAACTTACTCTATTTGTACCTCATGGTTAAGCAAAGCAGCCTTTACTGGGATTTCAGCCCATCCTCTCTGGTCAAGTGGATTTTTCTTTACTTGTTCCCTGTCCTCCAGTGGCGGCCTGCTCTGGCAAGAGGGGGTTATAGGGACAGCTAGGGGGGAAGTCAGGGTCTGTCCAGTTTCACCAACATTTTACTTGGCCTGTTTGACTGATTCAGCCACCATTTTGTAGGCTTAAAGAGCAAGATGGAGGGAATGGTGTTTGTTAATCCTAAATAGAATTTATTTTATAAAATTTTAGGATTAAAGCAGAGGGGAAGTGTGACAAAAGTAGAATTCAACTCTAGCTAAGAAATTTATCCCGAATGCAATTTCAGATTTCACTCTTATACTGAACTCTTTTCCTCGTTAATCCTAAATAGAATTTATTTTATAAAATTTTAGGATTAAAGCAGAGGGGAAGTGTGACAAAAGTAGAATTCAACTCTTTAGCTAAGAAATTTATCCCGAATGCAATTTCAGATTTCACTCTTATACTGAACTCTTTTCCTCCCAGGAAGCCCTTTTGTTAGCAAAATCTCTTTTCCTGTGTCTTCTCACTAATGCTGGTTTATTACTACTTGTCAGCTGTTTTGTTTTTAGGGAAAAATACAGACTAGTGGAAGAGTATAGTACCATGAATAAGACCCACTGCCACTGCTTCCGTCTAGTGTCCTTGGGCAAATGACTCAACTTCTCTGACCCACAGTTTCCACACCTTCCAAATTTGGCAATAATATTTATTTCCAAAGGTAATTATGAGTTGAATGAGGAAGCATATATAAAGTTTCAGCTTAATATTTTTTTTCCTTTTTTTCTTGTCCTTCCTTCTTCAGTTGTAAAATAATTTGCCAATATTTTCTCTAAGGCTTCTTCTAACTTTATGCTCTGTGGTAGTGGATTCCTATTGTCAGAAATAGTTTTTATACTCAGTTTGCTTTTCTGGTTGAGTTTCCTGTAAAATTTTCACTGGTCATCAGAGAATAGAGGCAAACAGGAAAGCTAGATTGGAGGAAATATTATGGTGTGGTTTTGTGTGTACAGCTGACCACTGCTGCTTGTGGTTTAAATTAAGCAAAGCTGAATGGTCACCACTAGAAGAGAAATTTCTAAAGTCGTTCTGTAAGCTGTAGCTGAACAGAAGTTTCTCAAGAATGCCAGCTGGAAAGAATAATGGAAAGCTTTGAGGGACACAGAAAAGAGACACCACGGGTTGTAAAGAAAGAAACAGATCTTTTAAAAAAAGTTTTTTTATTGCTAGGCACTTTATCACTTCATGTGATGGCTGGCCGGTTTCCCAGTTGGTTAGAGCATGGTGCTGATAACACCAAGGGCCAGGGTTTGACCACTGTACTGGCCAGCCATTAAAAAAAAATCATATGCATTACATTGTATAATTCTTTCAATAATACAGGACAAAAATCTGTTAAACCCATTTCATAGATGGGAAAACTGAGGTTTCAAGAAGTCAAGTAACTTCCCCAAGCTTAATCAGCTGGTAAGCATCTAGGTCAGGATTCAAACCCAGAGTGGGAGCTCCAAAGCCATCCATTTTACATGCTGATTCCCAATGGTATATGAACCAGGATGTGCAATTCAAATTAATTTAAGCAAAAGTAGGGAATGTATTTATTCCCATAAGCAAATCATGAGATAGAGTAGATAGAACTAGTCCCAGAAACAACTAGTTCCAGTGGCTGTATACACCACTGGCTTACTAATACTCTCTCCTCCATTCTAACACCGCTCCCTCCCACCTTCCCTCTCACCTCCAGATCTCTGCATCTGACTGCATGTCAGCTTCATTCTTGCCACATCTTTTCCCATTAGTCTGAGCCCATTTTAACACCACTCCCTCCCACCTTCCCTCTCACCTCCAGATCTCTTTGCATCTGACTGCATGTCAGCTTCATTCTTGCCACATCTTTTCCCATTAGTCTGAGCCCATTGACATCGGCAGCTTTGGTGTCACATCTTGCAACTACATGACCAGGGAAATAAACTTTTCCCTGCCTTCTCTTAAAAGAAACTACTTAGAAAGGGCTGTTATTGTTCTGGCTTAGTTGTGCAACCATTTTTGAACCAGTCAGAGTGTGCATGGGGATGGTTATAATGACTGGTTCAGGCTAGGACAGGTGCCTACACTGTGACCAGGGGTCGGTAGTACTGGAACTGGAAACCCACTTCAGAATCACAACATAGGAGGGAGAATCAGCTACCCAAAAAGAAGAGGATTGTTGTTTAGGGCCAGACAGTACAACAAATGACCATTCTCCAGGTAGGGAAAGAACATGGACTTTGGAGGTAGGTTGAAATAAGTTTTATCCTCATTCTGCTGCTTCCTGGGTGTATGACATTGAACTTTAGCCAATACTGTGAGATATGAAATAATAAATCAGAGAGCTGTCAATGCTCAGTAACTAATTGCTAAATGAAAGAATGATAAAGTGCTAGGTATATACAAGGTTCTAATGTTCTTAACACAGCCTTGGTTTTTAATTTTTCCTTCTCAGAGCTTTAATGGGATAAAATTTCAGATCCCCCTCCCCACCCCACCCTCCACTCCCCACACTGTGCCACTTTTCCAAGCAATGTATTGAAAAACAGGGACGATATTTTCTGCATATTTTGTGCTCTCATCTAGCAAAGGGCTGGGAATAGCCTTGTGTTAACAACATTTATTTAAAAAGCATTTGTTAACTTGAATCATTGAAAAGATTTACAGACTAATCACATTGGGAACCATACCCACATTTAGCATTTCCAGTGCCAGTGTTCCAGGTCCTGAACTAATAAGTATTTCTGAGAATAGGTGTTCAGTGTTTATACTCACTTTTATTGAAAATGCACAAATAGATAACTTTTATCAATTTTTTTACCTAATCTTGGAGGATTGTGTTAGTTTTCATTTTCAATAATATTGATTCCTTGAAAATAAGGGATACTATGAATGCTAAGCCCTTGGAATCCACCTTGCATTATAAGCTCCCATTATTTAATTTTATTCTTCCTATGGTTATTTTCAATACATTTCCATATATTAATTATGTTCTGATGTTCTGAAATAATCTCAGCCAAGTTCATCATATATTTTGATGAAAAAGCACTTAAATCTAAATGACAATTTATACTTACCTTTTTAAAAATAGATTTGGGGGCCGGCCTGGTGGCGCACTTGGTAGAGTGCGGCGCTTGGGAGCGTGGCGGCGCTCCCACCGAGGGTTCGGATCCCATATAAAGACCGGTCTGCTCACTGGTTGAGCGCGGTGCAGGCACGACACCGAGGGTTGCGATCCCGTTACTGGTCATGAAAAAAGACAAAAAGGGGAAAAAAAATAAATAAATAAAAATAGATTTGGAATAAATGTTAAAGAGCTTTCCCTAAATAGACCCAGATTTTGAAATTCTAATTGAATTTTATATTTTGTCCCACATACAAAAAAATAAACACATCTTTATTTTGGCTGAAATTACCAGGTATCTCACTCAATTATTCATGGATTTGAAACGTGACTTCTGTTTTCTGCCCTTTTGTCAATGGATTGAAAACCTTCTTGCATGAATGCCATGAGTTTTGGGTGAGTCAGACTGAGGAGACATAGGTGATTTGAGGATCCCTAGGGTTCAGCTTTATTGTCTGTGGCGGGAGTTCAATTGCTAAAGGTGGTAGAACATTAATTTGGATGCCAACATTTCTTTTGTATGAAAATGGACAATGTGAATCCCCTACCTTGCATTTCTAGTCATGCTCCATTTGTCTTGAATCCTTTTTCTTCTGACTACTTTTTAATAAAAACCTTGAAGAGCTTTCCATTACTCTAGAATGTAGTCCAAACCGCTTAAGGTTGCCTTCTGCCTTCAAGGACCTGCAGATCTGGCCCCTGCTTAACTCCAAGGATCTCATCTTGTGTCTCTGTCCCCCCACCCCCATTATCCTCTTCACTGACTTCACACTCCCCTGAAGTTCCACCAGTGAACACACCAGCCTTCCCAATGCTTGAAACAATATGTTCATGTATCCATTCCCTCTGCCTGCGATGCTACCCCACTTCTCCTTCTCCAGGCTAATTCTCACTAGCTCTAAAGTTTCTGCTTAAATAGAATTTTATCCTGATCTCCCAGACCCTATATGCATATTTACATAGGGCTATGTGTTTTAGGTTTGAATTTCTAAAAGTCTGATTAAAATTTATAATCGGTCCCTTATTAATGAAGAGTTTTGTCCCAAGCTTATAGGAACTGAGAATAAAGAGCAGGAACACTTGGATTTTTAAAATGCTTTTTGTTTCCTCTTCTCAACTCTAGTGTCCCAGAGAACAAAGTCAAGGAAACAGGAACTGAAAAAGGATGGAGTCGCCACAGATGAGCCAACAAATCCAAGAGCTCCTAGGCCAGTTGGATAAGAAGAGTGAGGCGCTCTTCGCGAAACCACAGCGAGGAACCATCCATGAAACAATTCCATCCAGAAGTTTTCAGTTCCTGCAGTCTTCAGGGCCTCTCCACAAGTTCTGGGCCCAGGGCTTCTTGCCTTCAGTGGTGATGCTTGGGGCATAGGCTTGGTCCCAACTCATACTCAACATTTTTAGCCAATACCCTTTTCTGTCTTTTTTATAGGTGAAGAGTGTAAGTGCATGTGTGTGTGTGTGTGTGTGTGTGTGTTCAGATGACTACAAACACATTTCAACTCTATAATTTTCATGTGCAATTTTCTATACTCACAAATTTTCACACCATTTTTGAAACTAAACTGGTGATATTTCAAAGTCCTATGAATACATAAGAGGGAAGAAGGTCTCTGCTAAGTTGAGAACTTATCTCAATCTACAATTTCCAACCTATCACACATCCCATACTTTTCTTATTTGCATTGATCCCAATAATAATCTATTTTTTGAATTATTTGTTCAGTGTTTGTTTCCTCCCCAGTAGTCTATGTATATCGTGAGGTTCGATACTGTCTTTCTTATTCATTGCTTTATCCCCACGTATTAAAACATAAAAGATGCTCTCAATGAGTATGTACCAAATGAATGAATGACAGAATAAAATGGGGATGAAGGAAAGGGAATGGAGGGGAAAACAAAGAAAATTCTAATTTTATATTTCTGTACTGGCTCTGGGCCTCAACATTATGAGCTCATGAAATTCTTCCCTTAACTTCTCTTGCTTCTTTTCCCTAAGTAGGAATTTTAATTTTTCTATCATGGACTTGTTTAAGTGTTCTGCAACTAAAGGAAATATATTCCTCATTTTTGTGAGTGCAGAGGAAACGTTTAAATACTGGGTTTCAAATTTTGTTAAATCTTATTTAAACTTACAGGGATACAGGAACTTTTAGAATAAGTTCTAAGTTTTTTTGTTTTGTATTTTTGGTTTTTTAAAATTCAAGGCCAAAAAAGTTGGTTGTAAGGAGTCATGATTTGCAGATAGTGAAAGAATCATTGAATATGCATTACAACTAACACAAGGAGCCAGTAGATAGATTCTAGATGCTTACTTGAAATGCACAGTAAAAAAATATATTATCTTTGGGCTAGAAAAAATTAGTTGTAGCAGTACATATGACCATGAGATTTACCCATAGAATTACAGACTATGTGTTTGGGCTTCCCTTTGAGTTGAGAATGGAAAATAAAAGTATGAATGGAGCAAACAGTAAATTACAGCAGTACTCCTGATTAGCTGTCATTAGAAGACAGAATAATATTATCACTGGACCTCATTTTTAAGTTTCTGAGAAGCTAGTCTGAAACCTAGAAAAGATAGTCTGTTGATTTCAAATACCAAATTGAGTTGCAAGAGATACTCTAATAAAGTCTAAAAATGAGAGAAAAATAGGATAAGCTGTGTGAGAGCTAATGTTCAGTCTAGTTGACTGCCTGGTATAAGAAAAAAAGCACCCCTGTGGTAGGACAAGTTCAGTGATCTCTCTGAGCCCTCTCTGAACCTTGGTTACTTCAACTACAACATTAATAGTGTTATCCTTAGTAATTTGTTGTGGGGATTAAATAAAATTAGGTATGTATCATGCCTAGCACACTCTTTGTTACACGGTTTGTGCTCAGTAAATGATAATTGCTGCTATATTGTTTATTTACTTATTTTTTTATGGTAGGCTTTTAATAAGGAGGCTTTATAAATGGAAGTATGCTTATCTTGATATGGATAAAACCATAGAGATCAACCCATGCCCCACACAACTTTAACAATTGGTAACACTATATCAAATTGAATTAACTTTTCATTTAGTTAAAACATTTTCTTGAATACTTAAATCCATGAACAAATAATAATGATTGTATTAATGGGAGCCCTTTACTGTTTTTGACAACACAAAAGATTTAACTAGTTGTCCATATTCATGAAGCGACCTGCACATCAACTGGTCACAAAAAATACAAAATATACTACACCTAGGAAGGGTTATAGACTGTACACATGGATATGTCCACCTAATTTTTCCCATTTCAACAAATATTACAACTGCTCTTACTTAAAAATATATTTCAATACATCCTAATTTTTCTATGAAATGAAGTTTATTTCATGGATACAACACACACACACACTACTGTGTGAAACCATCAGAGCACACAAAATACAGAGGCGGTAGGATGTGAAGCTGGTACTTTATGTTTCAGGTCCACCTAATTTTTCCCATTTCAACAAATATTACAACTGCTCTTACTTAAAAATATATTTCAATACATCCTAATTTTTCTATGAAATGAAGTTTATTTCATGGATACAACACACACACACACTACTGTGTGAAACCATCAGAGCACACAAAATACAGAGGCGGTAGGATGTGAAGCTGGTACTTTATGTTTCAGTCCTAGCTTCACAGGCATTTATTTTGCAAATGGATTTCAAAAAATAATTACATTGATCAAAACTCTACTTAGCTTTCAATATCAGTATTGATTTCACCTGCACTTATCAAATTATATTCTGCCCCTCTAATTGCCCACTTCCTACTGTCTCTCACCTTCCTGGACTTGGAGTATATATACTCACACTCCTGCATACCACAAATATGCTCAGGGTTGTCCTTTGAAATAAGATGTTTCTGAAACCAAACACAAAGAAGCTAAAATTAAGTTCACTTTCCCCTTCCTCTGTTTCTTAATAGACCTGCTCCTGAAATTCTTTGGTTCACCCTAGGTTTTCTGGTTGTTTGTTTGTTTTTAAGTTAAATCTGCATTTGCCATATAAGCAAATGATGACCGCACTATATTTAGTTTTCTTGAAGCTGATTAATTACCTACTCTTGGCATGGCATTTTATTTATATTTTCTATTTATTTTTTTGTTGTTACAAAAATTTTTGTTTGATTTTCTTTTCTTTTTATTCTTTTTTTAACTTCTCAATATACATTGTAGTTGATTTTCGTGTTCTTTTACCCATTCCTCTTCCCCCCTCCCCCACTCCCCTCCCCACCCCAATACATCATGTCCGTTCACTTGTCTTAACAAGTTCAAGGAATTGTTGTGATAGTTGTGTCTTCTTCTCCCCACCCTTTATTTGTTTG
>NW_007726953.1:263583-264202 GCF_000696425.1 Galeopterus variegatus | reverse complement strand
CAGTATTTCATTCTTTTTTATAGCAGAGTAGTATTCCACTCTGTAGATACACCACAGTTTCCTTATCCACTTATCTGATAATGGACATTTGGGCTGGTTCCAACCTTGGCTATTGTAAATAGCACTGCAATAAACATGGTAGTACAGGTATCCCCTCGGCATGATGATTTCCATTCCTCTGGGATAGCTGGGTCATATGGTAGATCTATCTGTAATTCTTTGAAGAACCACCATACCATTTTCCATAAAGGCTGCACCATTTTGCAGTCCCACCAACAGTGTATGAGAGTTCCGTTTTCTCCGCAAACTCACCAGCATTTATCATTCTCAGTCTTTTGGATATTAGCTATCCTAAATGGAGTGAGATGGTATCCCAGTGTGGTTTTGATTCGCATTTCCCGAATGCTGAGTGATGTTGAGCATTTTTTCGTGTGTCTGTTGGCCATTCACATAGCTTCCTTTCAGAAATGCCTATTTAGCTACTTTGCCAATTTTTTAATTGGGTTATTTATTTATTTTGCTGTAAAGTTGTTTGAGTTGATTCTATATTCTGGATAGTAATCCTTTGTCAGATGTATATTTTGCAAATATTTTCTCCCTCTCTGTTGGTTGTCTTTTC
>NW_007726953.1:261074-262836 GCF_000696425.1 Galeopterus variegatus | reverse complement strand
CATAAAAGTGTTATGAAATATCAATGGGAATGCCTGTACATCAATGAGAGAGAGAGAGAAATAAATGTGGTAAAGGTTGACATTTGGGGGAATCTGGGTATAGAGTAATCAGTAATTCTTTGTACTATTATTGCAATTTTGTTGTGAGTCTAAAATTATTTTGAAATAAAAAAAGTTTAAAAATTGCTAGATAAGATTTTAAATGATGATGTCTGGTGCCCATTTAAGATGGTGATTATGTGTTGTGATTTTGAGGAATATGGGGAGATTAGTGAAATTTACAGGTAAAGAACTCAATATGAACCAGTTAGATAATACCCCACACCAAAATTCAATCATCTTTAAAATACATTCATCTCTGCTCAGTAAATCCTGGTTAAGATCTAAATAATTTCTAAATCTATTAGTCTTCTGAGTCACCACCAGCAAAATAAAATAAAATAAGACACAAAATAATTTGAAATAAAAAGGATTTCAAATCAATTTTACTTTTAACATAACTCCAGCCAGTGTCAAGTATCCTGGCTCACCATTANATGGGTTGATTTCTGGGTTCTCTATTCTAATCCACTGATCCATGTGTCTGTATTTATGCCAGTACCATGCTATGTTGGTTATTACAGGTTTGTAGTATAGTTTAAAGTCAGGTAGTATTATGCCTCCAGCTTTATATTTTTTTGCTCAGGATTGCTTTGGCTATGTGTGGTCTTTTGTTATTACATGTAAGTGTCTGGATAGTTTTTTCCATTTCTGAGAAAAATGTCAGTGGAATTTTGATGTTGATTGCATTGAATCTGTAGATCACTTTGGGTAATATGGACATTTTCACAATGTTAATTTTTCTGATCCAAGAGAATGGGATATCTTTCTACCTTCTTTGATCCAAGAGAACGGGATATCTTTCTACCTTCTTCTGTCCTCTTTAATTTTTCTCAACAGTGGTTTGTAGTTCTATTCATAGAGATTTTTCACATCTTTGGTTAACTTCACTCCTAGGTATTTTATTTTTTTGGTGGCTATTGTAAATGGGCTTGTTTTCTTGATTTCTTTTCTGCATGTTGGACTATAGAAGTGCTACTGATTTTTGTGTGTTAATTTTGTATCTTTCAACTTTGCTGAAATTATTTATCAACTCCAAGAGTTTTTCTGTGGAGGCTTTAGGCTGTTCAATATATAGAATCATATCATTTGCAAACAGGGACAGTTTGACTTCATCTTTTCCAATCTGAATGCTTTTTATTTCCTTCTCTGATTGCTCTGGCTAGTACGTCCAACACTATGTTGAATAGGAGTGGTGAGAGTGGGCATCCTTGTCTGGTTCCTGTTCTTAAAGGAAAAGCTTTCAGGTTTTCCCCATTCAGGATGATATTGGCAGTGGGCTTATCACATATGGCTTAATTGTGTTGAGATACTTTCCATCTATTCCTAACTTGTAGTGACTCTTTATCATGAACGAATGTTGAATTTTATCAAATGCTTTTTTAGCATCTATAGAGATGATCATATGGTTTTTTTTCCTTGCTTTCATTGATGTTGTGTATCACATTTATTGATTTGCATATGTTGAACCAACCTTCCATCCCTGGGATGAATGGCATGGCATTTTAAATCATAAAAATTAGATAATAACTAAGATTTTTAAAAGCAGTTTATGACACTGACATAAAAGTGTTATGAAATATCAATGGGAATGCCTGTACATCAATGAGAGAGAGAGAGAAATGTGGTAAAGGTTGACATTTGGGGGAATCTGGGTATAGAA
>NW_007726953.1:234141-259588 GCF_000696425.1 Galeopterus variegatus | reverse complement strand
CTTTCCTCATGAGACAACTCCAATTGTTCTCACAGCTTATCTAGGTTTCTGGAAAAATCTGTTGGAATGTTGCTTTTCTACCCCATTTCCCCTGGCAATAAGTTTATTGAGGAATACATTTTACCTTTACACTTTTGTTTTTGAGGCAAAACTGCTCACTAAACACTTGTTTTCCCCATGGTTTTCTAAGAGAGAGATATAAACTGGGAAACTATAAAATAGAATGAGATAAACTGGAACACCGAGATAATCATGTGCTTTGATTCTGATGTCTTGACCTATTTTTAAAAGCTAAGGTAAGAACAAGTTCTCTTTCTCTTCCTAAGTAATTCTATGGGAATTTTCTCAGTACAGTGGTAATATAGAGTATGAAGTAGCTGTCTTTATTCCTGGGAAGGAATTTCAGCTTTTGACTTTGCAAAAGAAATGATTGCAATTGTTCTTTAATTTTAGAATCATCTCTTCTTTCGGTAGCTCAATAATGACAGAATCGGGGATAGCTCGGACTTGAGTACTATTGGCAAGGTCACTATAATTTCCAAGTTTCCTCAATCTTAAGAAGCTTTTCAATTCAGAAATGTTTGCAAATAATAAAGGTAGAATTTGACCTTTCAAATCAGGCAAATAATTGGAATCAAATCAGGCAAATAATATACGGAATGCTCTCCATGTATGGAGGGAAATGGAATAGTTTGAAACGCAATTTGAATGTCATGAAAAGAATGTAATATAATTTATTCCAAAGAAGAAGTTCACCGAAAATCTGTCAATTGCAGTCAATTCTAAATTACCTGTGAATCCTAGGAACGGAAAGAACAGAGACAGTGAAATTCCAAGATAATCTGGAACTTCTTTTTACTTCCCTGTTTTCGCTTACCGTTCTCCCTCTTGCCACTGGGTCTTTGCATATTTTGCATATTCTCATTTGCACACAATAATGCTTTATTGGAGCTTATCTTTTCCTTATTTCTTTTCTTTATCTGTACTGAAGTCTGACCAATAATTCAAAAGACTGCATCAACATAAGTTGCATTTATTAATACAGTTATTTATGCAGCCAACAATGGAAAGATATTTCATGGCACCGGAGATATAGGAATGGACAAGATGAAGGCTTTGTGATCAGCAAATGAGGCATCCACAGACATTAGTTATATTCCAGTAGGTTCCTTGCTCTGGCAGAGGCATTCTGGAGCCACACTGCCTGAGTTTAGTGCTGTTCTGTCACTAGCTATGTGACTTCAGGCAAATTACCCTCTCAGGACCTCAGTTTCCTCATCTAAATAATGGGGATGATGATAAACTGTACCTATCTCATAGGTTGCTTTGATGATTAAATGAGAAAATACATGTAAAGTACTTAGAAGAGCACCTGCATCTGGAGACTTTTCAGAAGACCTGGCATTGGAATTGCATTTTTAGGGGCACACTAGTGAGAGAGGTCTCTCTCAAACATCTTGGGAACAGAAAACATTTCCAGCTTTCAAGTTGTCGACTCATAACAACTGCTCAAGTTCTGAGTTTCAACCCAATAAATATTCTTGGCTTCAAGTTTTTCTCCTTCCACTTTAAAGAAACCATTACTTCTTGTTTTAAACAAATGCCATGAAATCATCTCAGAATTTCCGCGTGAATGGTCCTAGTTTTGAAGGAAGTATTCTTAAGGAATATGTCGATTATTTCAGAGTAAAAGCATCCAGAACATCTGTCCTGAATTTCCTCGGACTGCACCTGGGCCTTTTAAACAAATGCCATGAAATCATCTCAGAATTTCCGCATGAATGGTCCTAGTTTTGAAGGAAGTATTCTTAACGAATATGTCAATTATTTCAGAGTAAAAGCATCCAGAACATCTGTCCTGAATTTCCTCGGACTGCACCTGGGCTTCAAAATGATGAAGGGTGGTGATCTAACCATGCTCAGGTCATTCTGGAACAGGCCCCACTCTCAAACTAGTTTGAGACACTATCTGAGAGTGAAATGTATGTGGCTGGATTTATTCACTATTAATCATTACTTTCCGTGTATACTCAAGGATTTCAGACCATCAGTGAATTACTGTAAGTGATTTCTAGTCACATCCAACCAATAAAAATTCTTCCCTATGTATCAAAAAGGAAGCAGACCTCAAATTGGTGAGTTTTCTTTTCCCAGACAGATTTTTTGCTGTATGATACCCGAAAGACTAAAATGTGAATGTAGTAACATTCTAAGTTACCTTATATTTCTGTGAATTGTAAACATGAAAAAGTAAACTGAAATTCCAAATTGTTAAACCTTAAGTTGACATTGGAATTGAAAGAACTCAGAACTCTCTGGTGTATTCAGCAAAAAAGGCAGCCTTGATAAGAGGGAATGGAACAAGGTGACCAGGCCTGGGATAATAGAATGAATGTGAATGAAAATTATTTTCTTGCAGAAATGTTTAAAATCCAAGCAATGCCATATGCTTTTTCTTTTCTCATAAACATAGTGTTTGAAATTATTTCCTAACATATAGGAATTCTCTCAAACACCACCTAAAAATGCTTTAAAAGAAAATTAAAATGTGGCTTTCGAGGAGGACAATATAGAATATGTTAATTGTTTTGTAATAAAGAAAAGGAAGTTGGAGTGTTATACAAATAAAGACCTTTGGCAAGATAGGATGAGGTCATTCCAAGCGTCCATTTATTATTTTTACACTCTCCTATTCAGGGCCCACTGTGTTGCAGGGGTTTTATACACACAATGGATTTATTTTAGTCCTCTGGGAGTGTGCCAGGAAATAGATGACTAAATAGATGAATATGAGGCAGCTTAGAAGATGCCAAGATAGATGCACGGATCAGGTGCTTTGGGGAATTTAGAGGGTTCTAACGCAACTTTGATGGGGAAGAGGGGTAGGCAGGAAAAATCCCAGAGAAGGCAATGCTGAGATCCTTCTCATCTGGGGGCTGAATTGGTGTTGGCAGATGGAGGGTGCTGGGAAGGGTCTTCAGCATGAGGAAAAGCAGGAGCAAAGTCCCAGAGCAGTGGATCCATGCTGCATTCTGGGAAGAACAAGTATTTTTGCTGGAAGTGCCTTATGGGAATGCAGTGAGAAGGGCAGGTAGTAGCCAAGGGTGGAATTGGAGATCTTGCTTGTGGCCGGATCTTTGAAAAGGTCAAGTAATGTGGACTTCATTCTTCAGGGCAGTGGGGGATGTGCAAGAACCGCAGGTAGATGCCAGTATGATATCAAGAAGATCCCTCTTGCTACAACAAGGAACAGAGTTGGAGGGCCGGATATGGGGACAGAAAACCAGGAAGACTCCATGGAGACTGTTGGAATAAACCAAGTTAATCTCTTTTAAAATTTTTATTTTGAAATAACTTTATAGATTCACAAGAAGTGGCAAAAATAGTACAAAGAGATGCCATATACCCTTAACTCAGTTTTCTTCAATGGTAACATTTTACATAACTACAATATATTATCAAAACCAGGAAAGTGACACTGGCACAATGCTATTAACTAAACTTCAGACCTTACTCAGATTTTTATCAGCTTTGCATATCTATAGGTTTATGAAATTTTATCCCATGTATAGATTTATGTACTGGCCATCACAATAAAGATACAGCCCAAGTGAGATTTGATAAGGACTCGAACAAGGAAAAACGGAGAAAAGAGGAGAGATTAGGTGAATATTTAGGACATGCACTCTAATAGCTGACAGCATGGATTCTAGAGCTAGACTGCCCCGGGTTGCATCCATCCCAGCTCCACCAGTTACTAGTGTTGGGACCGGGGATGCTGAGTAACCTCTCTTTGTCTCAGTTCTATTACCTGAAAAATGGAGACAATAATAGTACTTCCCTTGGATGTGGTGAGAAATAAATTCATTTACAACAAGCATAGAACAGTAGCCAGCATATGGTAAGTACTATGAATGTGTTAACTATTACTTTCAGTAGAACTTAGAGACTGATGGGATGAGTCAGCGAGGAAAGGGTCAAACCGTGGGCTTACTTTACCCTGTAGATGGCACTGGTATCCACTGATTCAGAAGGATGGGTTTGGTGGGGGAGGGGGCCAGCAAAATTTGAGCTGCCTTTTTTTATCCAGGTGATGAAATATAAAAGAGGGTTGAGTATTCATAATGGAGCTGAGGTTCAGTATGTTGTTTGGAAACAGCAAATACAGATAAGAAAAGTCTTTCATCAAATTTGCTTGGGATGGGGAAAGAGAAATATAGCAACAGCAGGAAGACAAGGTGGTTGAAGAAAAGCATTTTTATTTTCTGCCAAGTTGAGCAAAACCTAACCAGGTGAGAGTATTAATGAAGGGATAAAGGTTAGAGGGGCAGTGAGAGAAGCATGGAAAAGTGTCCTTGGTTCTCCTCTAGGAAAGATTACTTTGATGAATTAACCGTGACTGTCATGGACAGGAGGTGGAACAAAGACGGATGAATATACATAACTGATTCTAATCCAGTCTCTTCATTGTACAGATGAAATTGTGGCCCAGAGGTGGGAAGTCAGTTGCTTGTCATTCAGGTAACTAGTAAGAAGCCTTTTTACTTTTAATCTACAGATCCTTAAAATTGGTCACTATTTCCAAAATTATGTCACTTGCACCCCTGGTGGTATGTCAAAAGATTTTAGATTTTTCACAGATTAACACTTTTATTTCAATAATTATGCACTTTTTACTTTTTTTTTTTTTACTTTTTACAGTTGCCAAATATTAGTGGCCCAGAATATTCGCATTCCATTTCTGGTGGTAATATACAGTTTCTTTCTTAGATAAATGCTTTCAAGCAAGAAAATTTGTTTTAGAAGGGAAAAAAAGGAAAAAAGTTATGCAGGTACTACACGGATATGACAATTGTGAAATTGTGAAGGTAGCACATAGTGAATGACATTTGAGACACACTGTGTTATATCGGTTGGCTATTTGCAGGGTTAATTTTGTATTCATTGGTGTAAGAAGGTCCATGTCCTGTCTTTAATCGTAACCTTGAGCTACCATTTTAAGCAGTTAAATACACAAAATGTACCTGAAGAATTGAGAAGAAGGGATGAAACAACTCTCCTCAGCATTTTGCTGAGTGGACAGAAGAACCATCTTAGCAATGGATTTTATCACATAATTAAAGAGGGATCCCCTGATTAATTAAATGGAAAGAAAAGCTCATTTAAACCGGTGATGCTAGGAAGAGATTATTGCAATGTTTTTCTTTAGCCAAAATAAAGTAAATGGTAATAGCTACACAACTTGAGTTTTTGTTATCCACACTATAGTCCATTTGCTGACAAATTTTCAATACTTACAGATTTATTCAGAGCTACTAAAAGCCTCAAAGCAACCAGGAAGTGTTATAAATATTTGAACAGATAGTTGAATGTTTGGAATGCTGAATAAATCATTAGAATTGGAGCTAGTGCACCAGCTGTATTAATGCAATGTGACTGCTCCCAGTCCTGTGCTCACTTTGGTGACTCTCACCTTTTACTAATCCAGTCATGGGATGTCCCTCATTTTCTTAGGGAGGTCTGCTTTTATTTCAAAGGGTTGTTTCTCATCCAGAAAAGTGATAACAAGAGACATTTATGAGAACAGTAAATCAATTTGTTTCCTAATAATTAGACTTATACGGTCATCATTACTATTTCTGCATAATCAGCTTTTCCCATTGCAGGTGGAATTTTTTAGTCATCTGTAGGGTAATAAATCCTTGATTGTAACAGCCCTTCTTCTAAGGGTCTCAAGGAATTGGGATTCACCTATGAGCTACTGAGAACTTGACCCTGTGCACAGCTAGCTCCCTTTTTCATCTCTCACATGGTGAAAGGTTCAGATTCGTGCACCTCTGCATAGTCAGGACCTAGAAGATGTCCTCTTCTCTGGCCATTAACTTCCACCCAGAATCAGACTTAACCCAGCATTCTGTTTCCAGGTGTTGCTAACATTTTTTTTAACTTAACCTCTTGGATCATAAGTAGCCACTGAGATTTCTTTGACATTTTTATTATCTATGCTTTGGATTTCTAAATCTTAACTCTTTGACGTGCTCCTAAAGATGGTGTACTAGTTTCCTAAAGTTTCTGTAACAAATTACCACAATCTGGGTGTCTCAAAATAGTAGAAATGTATTCTCTCACTGTTCTCGAGTCTAGATTTCCTGTGTTGACAGGGACATGTTCCTCCTGAAGGCTCTAGAGAAGAATCCTTCCTCCTCTTCCTAGCTTCTGGCAGTTGCCGGTGATCCTTGGTGTTCCTTGGCTTGTAGATTCATCACTCCAATCTCTGTTTCTGTTGTCATGTGAAGTTCTTCCTCTATGTGTGTTTCTGTGTCTCTGTTTTGTCATTTTATGAGGACACCAATCATTGAAATAGGGCCTACCCTAATCCAGCATGACCTCATCTTAACTAATTACATCTGCAGAGACCCTATCTTTAAATAAAAGTCATGTTTTGAGGTTCAAGGTGAACATGAATTTTTGGATGAAACTATTCAACCCCTTGTAGATCAATATCACCATTTCCACTGGCTCTGCTTTGGCTGAACTTTGGTTTTCCCAGTTTTAGCAACCAGAGGAAGCCAGAAGTCTAGTTCTCTGGGCACTTACTCATATATGACCCCTTCTCCTCCAAAATGAGATGCCATCACCATGTTGATATGCCGCATGGCTTGTGAGATAGACTAAAGGCTTGATGCAGTAGGATGGATCTGTTACACAACTTGCAAACCTAGGCTATGGCCAAAATCAAAGAGAAGCCCCAGCTCTTCCCTTTCTGAATCTCCTAATATATTAAAAAATAAAGAAATACCAAATAGGGTTAGAGAAATTGGCAGGACACATATCCCATGGTTCCCCTAAGAGATTCCGCTAGGAGTTCTGTCATTTCAGAATTTACCATCCAGCTTTGGGACCATCTTTTAACTCATGACTCTGTGCAATGACTATTTTCTGTTTTGTCCAGTTATCCATCCATAGCCAAAGTGCCATGCTGGCATAGCAGACCATAAAACACCTGAGCATTGTATATCTACGAGATGCTATAGCTGTCTAGAATCTGGAAGATGAAGCTGTAAATAGGTGGGATGGTGTCTAAGGGATTCCAAATACAGAGTTAAATAAGCACAACTGGTGAGGTGCCAGGGAGCTGAGGATAAGCCAGACAGACTGGACAGACGAGCAGGCAGACTACGGGGCCAAAGCTGAGAGGAACAAAGCATCAGAACCTGAGACACTAAGAGAGAGCTGTCAGATCAGTCCATGAAGAGTCTGGAGAGATTCCCTGAAGCTGGCATTTCTGAGCACAGTTTACTTTGTGTCTATCACTGTTGCTTTGTGTTTTATACACATTATGTCATTCAACCTTAAATGACCTTGTGAGATAGACATTATGATATCTATATTACAGATGCTAAAACTGGGACTTACAGAGGTATAGTAAAAAACTTCCCAAAATTATTTTGGGCAGAGACCAACCTATGAATGGAGAAGGATAGAGATATTAAGGGGTAGCCAGTTGGCTCAGACCATTGGAATATGATTACCTTTTTTCCTTGGTCCTCCATAAATTTGCATTCCAGCTACTATCCAGTCATGCAAAATGGCTGATAATTGGCCATCACGTGGTTGTAAGAAAAGCAAATAAATAATAAATCAGCTAATTTTGTCTGAGAATAAAAACAGGCTCTATATCTGAGCAGCCTGGGTTTGGCCTGGCTCTGTGTCTCCATGAATGCAAACTGTACTTTTCAACTCTTAACCCAAAGGAATCCTGTGTACCAATGCCCCATGTTTCTTCTGCCAGCAAAGGTGCAGAGACTCCTATGATGTATTCTCTGCTCTGAATGTTACTGTTTGATCTCCCAGTGGTTTAGCTCTTTCTCATTTCTCAAGTGTCTGACTTGAAATGGCTTTCTAGCCATGTGAGTACTGAACCCCCAATAGGAGTCTGCCCTCTTCTTCTGGGCTCAGGAACCAACCCTCAGCTCTATCCTATTATAATCACCCAAAACCTGTGCACTCAGTCCTCTGTCATGGAGGAAATAATATCCAGAACTGTGAGGGTCAAAAACAGACCTCGACCTCTTTTCTGGAGCAGGTGGAAATCTCTGTGCTTAGCTATGCTGTTTTTCCCCCAAGATTATGGTCTGGCCAAGCAAGTAGAAAGCACCAACTTTCAGCTGTAGGGTATGGAGAAAAAGGAAATGAAATTCCACAACCGTGCTGATGAACAGTGAAATCAAGAGCGATTCCAAAAGGTCAAGTCTAAACATAGGGACAAAGAGCAAGAATTATTCCACAAACCAGGCTCAACAGCACAGGACAAGCAAAAAATAGCGAGTGGAGTCTGGAGCAGCACATGGGACACACAGCAAGAAAGCTCTTTGTGTGGTTTTTGAGGACAAACCTGTGGGCAAGGTGAGAACAGTCAAGGTCACTGTGCTGATTTGGACAAAGAGAAATCTAAGCCGAAAAGTAATCCAGTCTTCTTTGGTGGCTTCGTCCTGAGGTCTGTGGTCTGAATCATCAAGTAGCCTTTATTCACCCTTCCTTCCTGCTCATCTCTTCTCAGAGGTGAATGCAATAAGGTCACAGAAATTCTTAACTTGCAAGCAGAATCACTGCTATAGACAAGTGTATAATGAGATATCACTTCCAGGAGGTGTGTACTGCAGGCTTTTCACCAACTCATGTGGTATTTCAACTGTAGAGCCTTCACTGGGGCCAAAAGATTTTGTCTTCCTAAGGTTTACTACAATGATGAAGAATTTCATACACCTGATTCTTTAAGGGATATAGTTTACAGACAGAGCAGACTATTGGAAGGACAGTGGACCCATTCAAAGGCATCTATGGAAAATCCTTTTTCAGTGCCCTCGTTACGAATCCAGCCAGCGAATGCCATCATGTCTTGCTTTTTATGTGTGTTGGGTTAAAAAACACGCCAGCCCACTGACTACATGTCTACAAGGTATAATTTTTACTAACCTGTCTTTTTCCTTCCTTAACACAAGCCTGAAGTTTGACTTCCTGCCTTTTTAAGCCCAAACATTTTTTAAAATGCTGTTATCTATGGCTGTTGTAGGAAGCCCAGAGGAAACAGTCACCCAGGGAGGTTTGGGTGTCCTTCACTCAGTGAGGTGAGGCTGCCTCTTTGGAGCATGTCTCCATTTTGATCCGCTGAGGACTTTTCTGCAAAGAGGACATAGGGCTGATACTGTGGGGCTGTCACTATCTCTGAGTAGAAAAGGGCGTCCTAATGGGGATTTGGCTGAGAAGCTTCAATACAAGTCAGGTCAATGGCCTCTACTTCTTTATCCTCTAAATGTCTTCCTTCTTAATTCCCTTCCCTTTAAAGAAGACAAAGAACCATCTTATGTCTCTGATTTTTATTTCAAATTTAAAAGAAGAATGCCTGGCGCGTCTGCTGAGTTGATTCAGACATCTGGTGCGGCCATCAGGAAGGAGTGCCAGTGCCTGGCCGGGTGCCAGCTCTTGCTCCCTTTGCAACTTTCTCCACACTTTCCTAGGGCTTGTTAGAGCATCCCTATGAATGAAAAATGGCATGCAGTGTCTTTGACCTTGTGAAGTGCTTGCTACTGTCTTTATAAATGGGGAAAAAAAGAAGGTAGTACTTTAAAAAGCATTTTCTGCTTAGGTTAAAATTAATTGCTTAGGTTAAAATTTTCAAATAAGGTCATATCGTGATAGCTCTGTGGATAGCTTGGGGCTGACAGTGGCCCACTTAAATCTCATAAAGCACAGTCACAATTTTTGATAGATACTTCCATCCCTAGGTTTTGTCATTTAAACACAGCCTTTAAATATTGGAAGGAATTCTGCTTGGAAATATTTCTTGATTCCTTTTACTTCCTGTTTTCCTAAGATAAAAAACAACTAGAAGCTAAGAAAAAGAAAATTAAGTGTTCAGTTTCAACCTAAAATGGAAATGATGGCTTCCTCAAATTCCTGCCAAAGAGAATATACTTGTGAGAAAAGCAGCCTGGTGAGTGTCAGTTTTTCCAGGAGGTTAGAAGGGTGGAATAAACTGTCCAGGACAATACCCATGTTTCCACATTTTGAGAAATATTTTATTATACAGCTTCTCACAGCAAGTTTTATTGTATCTGTGTTTCCATCTCTATTTTCCCTCCTGAACTAAGAGAGCCCAGAGGGCAGAGCTATTGGTTACTTGTCTTAGTAAGGGCAGAATGTTACAAAGAACTTAAGACAGAGCAGATGGCCAGAAAAGTTGTTGAGCAAATAAAAATGAAGGAAAGTTGAAGAAAAAAATCTCTGGAGACATTTTAAATTTACATATTCGCTGGTAAGATGAAGACAATTGGAATAATTAAAATCAGGGGTCAGCACACTATAGTCTGAGGATCAAATCCAATGGCTACGTATATTTTAAATAGTTTTATTGAAACACAGCCATGTTCATTTGTTTTCAAATGTTTATGACTGTTTTCATACTACAACAGCCATTAAATGTTTGTGACAGAGACTGCATGGGTCACAAAACCAAAATATTACCTGGCCCTTTACAGGAATTAAAAAAAAATGTTGACCCTTGATTTAAAAGAAATATAGCACATAAGAAAGCAACAAGTAATTCTGAATGTTTGCTATGTGCTTAATACTGTTGCAGGATTTTCAGGAGATGTAAAATGCATCTTGCCTCTCTAATAGGTCCTTTAACCACTTGAGAAAATTAACTTTAGCAATTGTTTCAGGGAGGGAAAGAAGGCATCATCCATGTGTTGGAGTGAAACAGACCTCATTGAGATGGTGCAGCTAGTAGAATCAAATAAGAGGTAAGCAGAGGGGATCAAGGCAAATGCAAAAGTGGTATTTTAAAGGGAACAGTGACAAATATCAACCAGGAGGAGTTTATCCTCCAATCTATCCCATTCCTCTTTTCCTGAAAGAGCACTGGGGAAGGCACTGCATTTTGCATTCACTGTAGTATAAAGACTGGAGCTATTGGACATGGATATTGAATGAAGGGGTGACCTCAGAAAGCTGAAAATCTTGGTGACAGGTTACAGATATTTGATATCAGCTGTTTAAAGTTTTTTAAAAAATATATATTTTATTGAAGAAAAGCTATGAATCAAAATGTCATAGTAAGTGCTTTATATATATTATTTAATTTGATTATAGTTTTGTGCAGTAAGCCTGGCGTTACCTTTACAATACAGTATCATTATCTTCATAGTAACTGCCTAAGCCACACAGTGTATGAGTCAGTTGGGGTAGGTTAGGTTGTACGTCAGTAACAAAGACCTACATCTCAATGGCTAAAACACTGTAAATTTATCTCTGTTCATGTTCCATGTTCACTGTTATTCAGCAGAGACCTTTTGTAGTCACTCCAGGAACCAAGTTGGCAGGAGGTACCTCTTGAGCCATGCTTTTGACCACCATGCATTGAGAAAAGAGTTGCAGCATGTCCTACTGCCTATAGCATGCTCCACCCAAAAGTGACACAAATCATTTTCACTCACATTTCATTATCAGGATTGAAACCCACTTTTGTCTAATTCTTTCCACCAGTTTCCATAGCTATGAAATACATTCATATTAATACAGTAGTGTGCCTCATAGGTGTTTTTCACCCAAACTCTAAATATACACAAGGGTGGATGACATTTACCAGTTCAAGACATATCTATCCAGTGCCTCTACCAGCCATACACTGTCCTAGACATTAGGAATATAGCAAAAAGCAAAATTGAAGTACCCATCTTCATTGTTTTTGTTCTAGCTGGGAGAGAAAATAAACACATTAAACACATAACTTAGTATATAAAACTTGGAAAAATGTGTATAACAGTTGGTGATAAGTGCTTGGAAAAAATAACACATGGAGGGTGGTAGAGAATTCTGGGGGTTGATTGCTGAGATGCCTCTCTGCCCATAGAGCCTGTTAGCAGCTGGGCCCGGGTGTGACAGACAGCCTGGGAGTCCTGAATAACTCATGCTGCCTGACGGAAGCTGTCATAAAGGACAGATTTATATTATTTCTGGTGATCTCAAATTCAATAAAGGTGCCGAGGTTGTGATTAGGGTAGAATTGGGAGGGATAAATGTCTTATTGGGGTCATCCAGTTTTCTGAGGCCCCTTCCAGATGGAGTGTGAGGACTCTTCTATGCCTCTTTAAATATAATGTAATTGTGGGAAAGAAAATAAAGGTCCATAATTCTTAAAGGGATATGATGAGGAGAGGAGAAGGAGTCTGTTTGGCATCAAGAAAGATTCCGGGTATGTACCTTATGTGTGTGTGAACAGAGGTTAGAGATAAGCCTGCTTGGGCTTGGCTGGTAGAGGATTGCAATGTCTCTCTTCATTTATAATGAGTGACATGTTTGTAATGAATTTTCCTAGCCCAAATTTTGGTCCTTGTTTCCGTCTTTCTAAAATAACTCACTTCCATTTGAGTTCTTATACTCCAAAGCCCTCTGGCCATTTTAGTAGTTCCCATTGATAGCTCATGGGGTATTTTAAAGCCAAATTATATTCCTTACATTCAGTAATGCCTTTCTCTTTTCCCCTGCAGTTTTTCTAACTTGCTATCAATCTTCATGTTAATGTTTCCAGCAAGGTATGTGGGTAAGAAAAAATCCTCTTTAAAAGGGGCTTTTTCTATTAACCTGTCAAAACACTTAGCCATGAGATAGTAACTCCCTCAAAATCCTGGCTCAAATTTTAATTTCACGGTGACCTTGGGTGATGAATCACTCTGTTATTGTGACAAAGGCTCCTTTGGGAATGTAGGATTATTCATTTTCTGCTCAGCTACAGAGTAAAAATTTGAGGATTTCTTAACATTTGAACAGTATTCTGTAGTAAAATAGAATGACAGAGACAATTCAATTCCATGACCCTGATCAGTTAGAGATACAGAGGAAGCTGGTGTCCAGCATACCCTCAGAGCTCAGGCTTCTCCTGAAAGACTAGAGCACAATTATGGTTTTCAATTGCGCCCTCATTCCTAAACCAACATCCCACCTTCCTGGACTACCTCCCTTTCCCCTACCTTCTCCAACCTACTCCACAATAAGAATATAAGAGTGACCTCTTACTGAGTGCTCACCAGGTGCCAACCATGGTGCTATGCATTGGTGCTATTGCATACACAGCCACGGTTGTTCAGACCTCCAGGTTTCCATAACCTCTGCTATGTGACTTTGCAGTTTCTCTCACAGACATGGATGTACTTCCCTCTCCATTGATGTTGGGTTTGGTCATGTGATTTGCTTTGGCAAGTAGAATACAGAATAAGTAGTGATGTGCCACTTGCAAGCCTTGACCTCACAAAGCCTTGAATGTGTTTGCTCTTTCTCTTGGACTTCTGCCTCCACTATGAGAACAAGCCTGAGCTAGGCACCTGGAGGATATGTGTCCCAGTTACCTGAATCACCTTAATAGCCAGCCAACATCTGGTCAAACCTCCAGACATGTGAGTGAGGCCATCCTTGACCAGCCATTTCCCAGGAGGCCAGCCACCCGATGGCAGATAGGAGTGAGCCCAGGTAACATTAACCAAGCCTGGCCTAGATCAGCAGCAATGTCGAGCTAATGCACAGACTCGGGGGAAATAATAAACAGTTTTTATTTAGACCACAAGTATTGGGAGGTTTTTCATGCAATAATAGCTAACTGATAAACATTTTATAAATAATAGTTTATTTAATCCTTATCATAATCTTACACAGTGGATCCCATTGTTATTTCCATTATATAGAAAAGAAAACTAAGGTTAGGAAGTTTAAAGATCACACAGCCATGAAGTAGCAGAACTAGGATTCCAAACCCAGATGTTTAATAATTCAAAATCTGACCCATGTTTCACTACACATTACTGTGGACCCCCCACTCCTTGCTTTTCTGTTCTTGCTCATCTTGAAAGGGAAAAGTTCAATGGCAACCAATTGAAATGTGCTAAAACTCAGGTTTTCTGGATGAAGACCTCCTTTTCATTTGACTCAGAATGAGAACTTCATTTCACTCTGACTTTTGTTGGGGTCTTTGTTGTCTTGTGAAGCTTGTCAGAAGCAATCGTCAGTGAAGAAATAGGGACAGGGCATTTCTAAACATTTACAAAAACATTTTTTGTGGTAATAACTTGTTTATGTAAATAACACTGTTGCCTCCTCTAAAATTGCCCAGTGTCCCTTCCTAATAAGTGAACATAATTAATGGATGCTGTCGCTCAGCCAGCAATAACTTTGTTCCTATGCCAGATAACTAATTGGACAGGTCAATACATGCATGACCATCAGGGATGTCTTTATGAGAATGTAGGAATGAAGCCTAGCTGCGAAGCTGCTGTAATCAGGAGATGATGGCATGAAGTTTGGCATATTGCTTGGGACTAACTAGACTGGTTCTCCACGAAATTACCCTCAATTCATGCATCTTTCCTGGAATAGAATAATGACATGATTATTCTTTACTCTTATAGGATACACATAAGAAATATTTTCACTCTCAAGAAATGTCAGTTAGTTTTTTATTTCTTAGCAATAAATAAATATCTTCTCTTCAATAATCCATCTGTTGTTAATTTGGTTTTCTTATTTGCAAAATTCAGTATTAACACTTTCTTTATTATAAGAAGTTTTTATTTTAAACGTGCAAGAGTTCTTATCTCATCTTATTTGAGCATTTTGTAAAAGTGCAGACAAGAAGTTTCAACATTTCTAGTACACCATAGAGCTTGTGTATGGCTTTAGGGGAATGAGGAAAGTCGCTACTCTCTCTCTGCTCACAGCCAGAGAATATGTTCTATTATGCATTGCTATAATGACTTTCCAAACACACAACTGAGGCTGTGAAAAATTGAATTCTTGTGATGCCTGAGTCATTCAGAGCCTTCGTGTTTGTTCCATTGTTAATGACAATTGCATGACATTTTTCTCATTTTCCATTCTACAAAAAGTTGGGAAAGTTGGCATTCTTTTTTTGACTCATTCTCACAAAATGGGAGCAATTCCTCAATGGGACTTTTTCTTGACAATCTCATGGTGTACATATAATTAAATAAGTAAAAATTAATGTTGTGAAAGTTAATACAACAAATAATACTATAAAGGTAAAAAATATGATATAAATTAAACTTGGGTTTTCTGCCTGTATTATTTAACTTTTATGAATGTATTTTGATCCAGGAAGGTTGTAAGATTGTTCTTATGATTTCTAGCTAACACACTCTCTCATAGTATTAGCATTTTCTGTCGATAATTTCCTCACTCATTTAATTATTTTAAAGTTTTTTACAATTGGTATACAACATTAACAATTTTCAAAATTATTAATGGTTATTGTATCATTTTATGCTCAGAATAATAAATGTGCATTTATATGCAAATGGGTGCTAGAGTTTTATCATATGTAAAAGCATGTAAGATTTTTCACTTCACAGTACATGTAGAATGTGTTCTTACATTTAAAAGTGAATACACATATACGAACAATGAATTGGAATGAAATACCCTGCTTATCTTATGGACCTGGTTATGCTGTTTTGGCATGATGATGAAACAGAGTAAGGCTAGGCCTGGGAACCAAACTGACTCCATTTTCCCTGCAGAGGACACTGTTACTTTTCCACTCCTCAGTATGAGACCCCCCCGACCCTCCCCGCCCCCCACCAGGTACATGATTACCCCATGGCCTACCTTAATAAAATAGACTGAGATGAGAGGGGAACAGATATTCACTGAGTTGCAAAACCCCTCCTCAAGGCTTGTTTACTGTAATTGTAAAAATTAAGTTATTAAGTTACAGGTTAACCTTAAGATGCCTTTAGGAATTCCTGCATGTGCACAAAGCTTCAGGGTGACCCCTACAATGACCCTCCTGGGGTGACAATGATGAACACCACCACCATCTTTGACCTACTGAGTAGGCTCAAGAACCAAAGCCCTAAACAAGCATGCACCCATAATGCAACCAGGAAGAGCAGAATGGACCACCTCCAGTGACACCGGCCTGTTCCTTAACTCGTTTCCCTAATAAAAGACCCTGAACAACCCTCGAGAGGCTACCTTTCCTGTAGCTAACACCCTTACACATAAGTCTTTCTCTTCTTTTAACAAAGCATTGCTTGCTTTACTACTGGGTATATTGTTCATTTCTATGACTTTGGGACCCAAGAGCCTAATTCAATCACCAGCAAAAATTGGAAAGCTTTGGGCACCAGAGAAGACCCTAGCTGGAAGAGGCAAGTGGCCACTGGGACTATTTTGCTCCTTTGTCTCTGCTGCTGGTAAGTCTCTCCTGGAGTCCTTGGCCTAAATTCTGACAAGGCAATGCTCTTTTACTCTCCTTTTCCCCGCTTTTCTTCCTCTTTAAAGTGACTGCCAGACAACTACAGCTTAAATTCCTCTCTACCTGTGAGAAGCGTTCTTCCTCCGGCTGGCAGCAGTTTACCCTGATGGGTAACTAGCAGAGGTGGGAAGGCCAGTCCTATACCATGAAGATCTTGCTTGAGCAGGTTCCCCCTGACGGATTCATGAGAGTGGTGGGGTTTCATTCCCACACCGAGCAGTGACTGGAAGTCTGGGAGCCACTAAAATTCTCTTTGCCTTTCTCTGATTTTCTGAGCCCCCTTCTGCGGTTTGGTTGGATTGTATCCACTACTATGTAGGTGCACCCTGGAGGGCTCCCAACTATGCTTTGTTTCTGCTTTTCTGAGCCCTCTCCTGCTGTTCTGTATAGGTGCACCCTGGAGGGCTCCTGGCTATGCTTTGTTTCTGCTTTTCTGAGCCCTCTCCTGCTGTTCTGTATAGGTGCACCCTGGAGGGCTCCTGGCTATGCTTTGTTTCTCTGATTTAAATCTAAGCTGTACCTTTCTTCTTCATGCCAACAACAGTGGGGAAAACTGCTTTTATCAATTACTGTACCAGTGGAAGAGGCTGGCCCAGCCAAATGGGACCAGGATAAACTGGACCCTACTGCTCCCCTTTTCTCTTTGCTTGTTTGCTTGGTTACATATTTAGTTGAATAACAGTAATCTGAATAAGCCTTCCAATCCTGGCACCAACTTTTGGACTTTCAAGTCATTGTTCAGTGTGAGAGGGCAAGCCGAGCCTGGTCAGTCGGTAACAATGATAACCTATGTGATCACATGACTTTGCCCACATACCTTTAAAGATACTAGAAATGGTATGAAATTGCACACGACTCTTCAGCCTGAATCTTTCAAAGGCCAATGCTGAGGATGAAGCTAAAGTGCACATATTGGCAAAATACCTAGGCCAGAGCTAAATACTGATGCATCCCTGAATAGATTCTGTTAGAAGATTAATTTTAGGAGATGGAAAGATAATTCTCCAAGAACTTTTGGATTTTCATTTTGTATTTGGATGCAGTTTAATTAAAAGCATCAGGATATTTTCCTACTCACTCCTTCCAAATTAAAACAGCAGTAGTTAGCATATGCCCACCATGGTTAAGCCTCATGAATCGAGCACTTTTCCCTATGGGTAAAATAACTGACACTCAGAGGAAGAACAAAACAAATAACATAGAAAAGAGGTAATCAAGGACAGGATGGAGTGGTTAAGTAGAGACCAAAAGAGTGCCAGTCCTTAAGGATCTAGAGTCTAGAGGAGTTTGGGTAAATAGACATCTATTGTATAGAGATACTGTCAGGGCCACCACTGGCTCCTAAGGTGGATGTCCATCTATGACAAAGCCTTGCAAATGGAGGTATATTGGATTTAATCCCCAATTCTGCCTCCTTGGACCTGGGTTCTTGCACAGTGGTAGATCTGGAGAAAGGGTACTATTTGCGATCAGTATACAAATACAAAAAAGGGAGCATGTAATACTATTCTGAGGAGTCAGAAGGATTCTGAAGAAAGTGTTGTAGCCTGATTTTACTGTGTGTATGCAGGACCAATGACTAAATCCTGATGCAGACATAGATAAAAAGAAAACCACATTGTCGGTCAATATTCTGCTTTAAACTTTAGAAATTAACATGCTTTCTGAGTATCTGAGTCTCAATGACAAATTCATATAATGATGCCAATTGAAGCCCATGTTGGTGTCTTTTAAATTGTCACTGAAATAATATAAGTATATAGTCTACATTCGTAAGGTAGATGATTAAAATAGGCAGCTTAGGAGTCACATCTACAACTTTCTAGCTTTGTGATGGTGCCCACATTATCTACATTCCTGGACTCTCAAAACTATCTGCTCTAAAATGAGAGTAATAGTAGGGGTTAAGGAATGATTAAATGAGATGATACATGAAAAGTAGGGACAACATTTAGCACACCACAATCTGAACTGTACATACGAAATTTAGCTTCTCTATTTTTATTTAAAAAAATACAAAACTTTTCTGCTGTTCTTATTTCCACTGATACAGAAGCAACTTCCAATTACAAGTCATAAAGTCTCTCCTATTGTAGACGGTCTCATTCTTTCTGAAAGGACTTTCCCTCCCCCACCTTCTTGCCAAGGTGGCATCTGGGCATGGGAAGTGCCCACAGCCTGGGGAAGATCCTGCCTCTGTCCTCTCTTTCTTCAAGGCTTCACTGACCCAAAGGTGACAGTAACTCATTTTGCCTGTCCCCTAGGCATTGGGCTGTGTCCTCATTGCATCTACTTCTGAAGTGTTCACAGATGCTGCAACTCATGGGCTGGCCTCCTGGTATGGTAAAGGCTTCATTTTCCCACATTGCTGCTTTACCACCAATTCAGATCTTTCTTGTATGGCAGACTGGCAGGAACTCAGCAGTCACCTCACCCCTCACCACCAACCTCCTCTCAGTCACTGCTGACCTTGTTCTTGGCTTTTTCCAAATGTATCTGGAGTCCACAGGAGGGTGCACTGGGTTACTGAGGGTCTCAGGCTTTATCTTTGCTTCAGTATTGATCCTTTCAAATCTCTTTTCTTTTCCCATAAGGAAAGCATCTACCTGCCTTTTCTCTTGGGTGGGAAGTTTCCCAATATCATATCCTCTTAGGAATTCTTTATTCTAGAGTTTACCCTCTCCTCTTTTCTTGGCATGATAGTATTCATGACTTAGGTATGAATTTTGAAAGAGCTACAGGGCAAGGAAATAAAAGAGGTTACTGAAAATCCATTCATGGCCGAATTATGGTTGCCATCAAATTAACACGTGTAGTTCCAACATGAATGTTCATTGATGTTTTTCATTACTTTATCAAGTAAGAATAAAGTGAAAACAGAAAGATGTTTGTCATTTATCAATAAATTGAACAACTTTTTTCTGACTTAGGTAGTAGTTTCCAAATACTGAAAAAATGTTTTCTCAATTTTTCTGTTAAATTCACAATGCAATGGCAATATACACAACATACCTACATTATTGACATTCTCTCCATCACTGTATTAAGTCTAGATCATCAACAGAACAAGTCAAGCCTTGATTTGTAGTATTTGCCCATGTCCATGATGTAAAAACTCCCATCCTGGCTGATTTGACGCAATGAATGTGATGTCACTGAATGCACAGAAAATGGCCTAAATAAACTCCATAGCGTGGAAAATAGTAAAATGTAGTAATCAGGATGGGTGAGTTTTGAAGATATGTTAGCTTTGTTTTTAATAAAATGTATTTATTTTTAAATTAATATAATTTAATTTTTAATAATGTCTACATATTTTCCACAAGCGACTCACAAAAATTTAATAACTGGTTCTCATGAGCGGGTTCCAGAATATTACTGCTTCCCACTATATTCCATTCCTCGGGCTATATTAACACTACCTTCAAGTTGTAAATTACAAAAGAAGAAAAAAGTTCACAACTGGAATGGAAAGGGAATCAGTGAGGATCGACCCAGTCTGTTTTGGACTTGAACACCACTGCCCAGCTAAGAGTATCCAGCACAAAAAGAGAGAAAAAGAGAGGGAGAGGTGGGATGCATCTCTCCTAGCACACGCAGTAAAACAGTGGAGAAAAAAATAATATAGTATGCCAAAAATACATGAAAAATCTGTCCTGGAAGAAAATATACGCCTTCAGAAAAGAAAAAAAGCTTTTAGAAGTTTTTCAGGATGTGGATGAACTAAATAAGACCATGAATTTAAGAAACAAAGGTTCAAAGATAAGATAAAAATACCAAGCGAGGAGAATGAACAAAAGGAGGTGAAAATGGAGATTTCAGGGCTAAGAGAATAAATTGAGGACAATAATGACACAATTGCAAATAAATTAAAGATACATTATTAAACAAACAAAAGGTGAGTATGGATGACACCCAAACTGCTGACAAGGAGGAAAAGCTAAAGATAACCATATGAAAGGTAGGGCAGATAAGACTAATATACTAATATAATTCAAGAGAAGAAACTAGATATTACAGTAGACAAAGGTGGTCTACAAAAAAATGATAACTTGTGTCCTTGAAGAAGAAAACCCAACAAATAGAAGGGAAAATATCATCAGTGTCATAATAGAAGATGTTCTTAAATAAACAGATCAAAAGGAAAATTGATATAACGACTGACATAGAGATACCTTTTAGGCAAGCATTGACATTAACTGCCAATGCTAGGAATTAGCTAGAATTCTTCTGAATCCAGACTTCTCCAAAGCAATGTTCAAATGAACAACAAAAATTGTTTTGGGATAAAGATAAGTATGAGCCAGAAGTATGATGTCTACTCAAGTTGCTTTTCATGGAATAGCCAACATGTAGAGGTTTTCAAAGATGCATGAATCTGGTCATATAATACCAAGTAGCCTGTTTTTTAACAAACAAACAGATTACTCAGCAAGGAAATCCAGACAACTAGGTAATGACACAGTGGAAAAGAGATCATGAGTGAACACAGAATGTATAACTGTGGGAAATACAGTGACACAGAGGTAACATTATAAATATTAACAATGCAGTGTAGCAAACAATAATTTGAAAATAAAAAGCAAAGGAAGATGAAAAACTTAAGAAAATTAATTTCCTATATACAAGCAAAGAGTAAGTGGAATTTGAAATTAAAAACACATTACCATTTACATTCACACCCTAAAAAATGAAAGACTTAGGTATAAATCCCACAAAATATGTATAAAATCTACATAAGAACTGCAAAATTCTGATAAAATAAAAAAAGAACTAAGTAAATGGAAATACATTTTATGTTCATGAATAAGAAGACACAATATTATCAAGATGTCAGTTCTATCTAACTTGATCTATTTAGATTCAACACAATCCAAATCAGAAAATTATTTTGGGAATATAGAAAACTGATTCTAAAGTTTATATGGGAAGACAATAGACATAAAAAAGCCACCTCAACATTGAAGGAAAAGAACAGAGTCAGAGGACTGACACTACCCTACTTCAAGACTTACTGTAAAGTTACAGTAATTGAGACAGTGTGGAATTGGTAAAAAAATAAATAAATAAACAAATAGATCAATAAGTAATAGTCAACTAATCTTTGTCAAAGGAACAAAGGCAACACAATGGAGAAAAGATAATCTTTTTAACAAGTAATTCTGGAACAACTGGACATACACATGCAAAAAAAAAAAAAAGAATCTAGTCACAGACTTTACACTGGTCCCAAAAAATAATTCAAAATGTGTCATTGACTTAAATTTAAAGTGCAAAACTATAAAACTCCTAGAAGATAACATAGAAGACCCTGGGTATGGTGATGACTTTTTAGATAGAACGCAAAGTTGCAATCCATGAAAAAAACAACTTATAAACTGGATATTATTAAAATTAAAAACTTCTGTGTAAGATAACAGCAAGAGAATGAGAATATAGCCACAGACTAGGAGAAAATATTTGCAAAAGACAGATCTGATAAAGAACTGTTATCCAAAATATACAAAAACCTCTTAAAACTCCACAATGAGAAAACAGTCAAATTTTGAAAATGGGTCCAAGACCTTAACAGACACATTATCAAAGATGATATACAGATGCCAAATCAGCATATAAGAAGATGTTCAATATCATGTATCATTATGGAATTGCAAATTAATACAATAATAAGATACCACTACACACCTATTAGAATGGCCATAATTCAAAACACTGACAACACCAACTGCTAGAGAAGATGTTAAGACACTAGAACTCTCAATAATTGCTGGTGAAAATGCAAAATGTTATAACCAATTTGGCAGATTGGCAGTTTCTTACAAAACTAAACATACTTTAATCTAAATAATAAAAACTCATTTTTATTGATTTTTTTCTATGTGTGAGGCATTGTGCTAAGAACTTTATTGATGTTTATATGATTTAACCTTCGTAATAATCTATGAATTAGTAATTATTCTTAATCCTACTTTTAAAATGAGGCAAATGTAGTTCAGAGAGGCTAAGTAGCCTGATCAAAGTTGCACAAGTAAGGCCGGCCTGGTGGCGCACTGGAGAGTGCGCAGCTTGGGAGCGCGGTGACGCTCCCGCCGAGGGGTCGGATCCCATGTGGAGACCAGTTCCGCTCACTGGCTGAGCGCGGTGCGGGCGCAACACCGAGGGTTGTGATCCCGTTGCCGGTCAGTAAAAAAGACAAAAAGGAAAAAAAAAAAAAGTTGCACAAGTAGATGGAAGATCTATGATTCGAAATTATTTATGTCTAATTCCAAAATTATGCTTTAATTTTATCATGCTAATATTTCCCTTGTTATCTTATGAGGAAGTAAATTATTCTCAAAATACGCCTATAAGGCTTAAGTGTTTACTAAATGTGATTTGTCCAAAAGAATTAGCAAAGGGCCACAAAAAATGATTGCATTATATAATGTTGAATATACCAATTATCCTGACTTGAGCATCACATGTTGTACACAGGTAATGATACTCAATTCTGTACCCCACAGGTATGTACAATCAACTTTGTTACAATAAAAAATCAATAAATAAGTAAAAGAATTGTCCATATGATTTGAACTGGATCTTGCTTGAATCCAAATCTCTTATTTATTCTCACTATGAAAGGACATACAGTTTACAGGCCACAGTGCTAAACTTGGAAGCTACTAAACATTATTTTTTTTACACCAGAAAACATACTTTTTCTCTTTTACCTCTAAAACGGGGACAAATGAACAACCTAAACGTTAAGTGCCTCCAGGAATCTCACTGAAACTTCTGTTTATGTATGTCAAAGACACACCTGCACTCCCATGTTCCTTACAGCACTATTCACAATAGACCAAGAGATCGAATCAACTTGTGTCCATCAACAGATGAATGGATTAAAAACCGTGGTATGTATACACAACAGAATACTATTCGGCTATAAAAAAGGAATAAAACTGTCATTTGCGGTGACATGGATGGAACTGGAGACCACTATTTTAAATGAAGTCGGGCACAGAAAGACAAATACCACATGATTTCACTCATATGTGGAATCTAAAAACGTGGTTCTCATAAAAGTAGACAGTAGAAAGATGGTGACCAGAGGCTGAGAGGGGACGAGGGGGAGCAGAAGGGGGAGGGTAAGAGGTTGGTCAATGGGTGCACAGTTACAGTTAGGAAGAATAAGTTCTGATGTTCTAGGATGAGGATAACTAATAATAGTGCACTGTATATTTCAAAATAGCTAGAAAAGAGGATCCTAAATGTTATCAAAGCAAAGAAATAAATGTTTAGGTGATGGATATGTTAACTACCCAGAGGAGATCATTACCCAATGCATGCATGTATTGAAACAATGCACGTGCAAATAAAGATTTTAAAAAGTAAAAAGAATTGTCAGAAGAATGAAAATGGTGGCAGGCCAACAAAATTTAGTTCTTTTTAAATCTTACCTCAGAATCTAAGAAATTCTGCACACCTTTTACACCGTTAAGAGAAGGTGCTTTGAAGAATAGCAGTCTCTTTTTAATCGTGGCAAGATTGTTATTTCTCCTTCCTCAGCCCCCTTCCAAAATGAGAGGCTTGGGAGATGGGATGGAGTTTCCCTCAGTCTCGCTGCTTTAAACTCTAGCACAGACTTGAAAATAATTAGTGAAGAGCTGTGGCAGTGATATTTTCCTTTCTGCTAGCCAAGCTCTTTGGAGGCAATAATTCGCTTCTCCTCAGGAACATCAGATTCTTCAATTGAGTAATGATGGGCTTGAAAAATATGGGTCTGAAACAGATCAGCGAGAATGAGATGCTTAAAACCTGTAATCCCATTTTACCGCTTAGAAAGCAAAAGGACTATGAGAGCCATGAAACCATCGGCTTCCACCCTAAGACCCCTCCTCAAAATGAAAAGGACTGGAGCTGAAACTCAGGCCTCCATTCTACAAGTTCTGCCCATAAACTCCCTTCTGCTCTCTTTACTGCACATGCAAATATTTTCTACATTCCTCCTTGCTAGTGGCCTCTGCATAAGAATTTCTGAAAATCACTTTCCCCGTGTATGAGACTACTAGGCTATTGGATAAAGCTGCCCTTTTGTCAACTTTGTTTTATTTACTAATTATAAAAACAATCCATGTTCATTGTAGAAAATTTGAAAATATGGACCCTATATAGGGTGAAAAAGCACCCATATGATGAGTCAGAAGAGTAGCTATCTCACAGGGGAGTAAAGAGGTGTACAGGGTGGTATTGACTGAGAAGCGGCACAAAGGAACCTTCTAGATTGCTCAACATGTTTCATATCTCCATCTGGGTGAGGGTGACATGAGGATCACATATGTAATGAATGAATTAAGTGATACGCTTTACACACTTTACTGTATACATAATATATTTCAGTACAAAAGAAAACTAACATCCCCAATTGCTACAAAATTCAGACCCGCCTTTACATTTTGGAATATTTCCTTCATATATGTATGCATATATATGTACACATGTACAATGTTACCATACATACATGTATGTGTATATGTAACATACACTCATGAACTGGTTTGGGATTCTTTTATCTTTACATAAAATATGTTTCTCTACTTAGTAACTTTCAAGTTGCAAATATTCTCAGATAAAACACAGCTATGTGCAGAATGAAATGATGCCAGATCTGCTCTGTACCAACAGATGCTGTTAGCTCTCTTGCTTGGTGATTCTCTTCTAGATTGCAAATTTTTTTTGTTTTTTTAATTAGCCTAAAAAATTTTTGCTATGATTGTGCTTATTTTTGAGGAATTTCATATATATTAGTCTGTTTTTGTGTTGCTATAATAGAACACTTGACACTAGGTAATTTATAAAGAAAAGAGGTTTACCACACATAATCAATCAAACCACGGTGTTAATAGTCAAGATAATATTTATCCTTGGGTGGGTGTTGGATAGTGACTAGAAAGGAACACATGGGTATTTGAGGTATTCATAATGTTCTGTTCCTTGGTCTGGGTATTGGTTACACAACAGTGTTCATTTTGTGAAAATTTGCCATGCTCTAATATGTACATTACACTTCAAATAAAAGTTCACTTAAAAAAATGCAAAAGGAAAGAGGTTTACTTGGCTCACAGTTCTGGGACAGCTGCA
>NW_007726953.1:204677-233464 GCF_000696425.1 Galeopterus variegatus | reverse complement strand
TCACTTAAAAAAATGCAAAAGGAAAGAGGTTTACTTGGCTCACAGTTCTGGGACAGCTGCATATGGTATAGGCCTCATGCTGCTTCTTCTCATGGCAGACACTGGCAGGTACAGGGAGATCACTTGGTGAGAGGAGACAAAAGAGAAAGGGAGAGGAGGTGCCAGGCTCCTTTTAACAACCAGCTCTCCCAGGAAATAATCCATTCATGAGAGAGCTCATTCACCACCTACTCCCCACCCTGGGGAGGGCATTGATGTAATCATGAGGGACCCATCCCCCTGACCCAAATACTTCCCAACACTGCCACACTGGGGATCAGATTTTGACATGAACTTTGGGGGACAAACATATCCAAACCATATCATTCCACAAAGTTTATTACTTCATTCTCTCCAATAATTCAAAAATCACTGAGAATACAGAAATGTCAACAGGAAGAGGCAAATGATAGGGTGGGAGCCAAAGTCAAGAAGCATGTCAGAGTGGAGCCTGATGCATGCAGAGACAGTGGCAGGGCTTTGCTCTCACAGGATGTGGAATTGGGGCTTGAGCCAAGTTTAACCTAATTTCCCAGTGCTGTGGGGCTCTAGGTGACATCTGGATTACTCAAGCAATGAACTCTTCTTGGACTCTTGTGCAAGTGATTTATCAGAGGAGCTCCCAGGAGATACTAGCAAGAGCACGGGGAAAGCAGAACAAAGAAGGGGAAGATCCACAGAAGGGTGTGTTTTCAGGCAAAGCCCCAGCTTCCACCTGATCCTGCAGGAACTCTGGAGTCTGCATTCCTCTTCAGAGTTGTCTGGTCTTCAGGAAGAGAGCTGGGCTTTCATACTCCTGTGTTCGTCCATCCTGGGGTGAGGGTCTTCCCTGGAAGGCATCCTCTCGGGCACTTTCAGATCTCCATGCACAGTGGAAAAGTGGCAGCAGTAGCCTGAGGGCAGTCCTCTGAAGGAAGTTGTAGGAGCCATCCATGGGAAGCAAAAGCAGAAGCTAGAGGAAGGACCCAAAGAAAAAAGGATCCTGAGGGGTCTAGTGAAGCACCAGGTGTCTACTGCAGCGGCCACACCACTTCCCTGTCTTAACTGTGTCATGGAAGGTCTCCAATGACCTGGGACATGCCCTTCCTTCAATGGCCACAACTGCCTGTTTTGTGTTCTCATTTTCAATGACTGAGTAAACTTCATTTCCATTAATGGGTTTACCTCCAGGTTGAGGGCATTTTGCTGTTCTTTAAAACCTTAGCTCTCATAGGACAACCTGGAAGAAAGAAGCTTGTGAGATAAGTTTTATTATCCTCATTTTAAAACTGAAAGAATCGAAAACTCTCATATGAAAACCCATGTCTCTACAATGTCCATTTTTTTTTTTTCAGTTACTATATTCCCAATCTGTGTTGAAAAGAGTTCCCTAAAAAGCCTGGGATTGACACCTAAACAATGCCTGCTGTGTGCTGTACCACTCCTGGAGATGCCTGGAGATATCAGAGAAAAGCCTGGGATTGACACCTAAACAATGCCTGCTGTGTGCTGTACCACTCCTGGAGATGCCTGGAGATATCAGAGTCACAGAGACTCTGATATGCATGGCACCCCCTGGAGGTGTGTAGAGCCATGTGCTTGTACCCCACTCCTAGACTGCCAGCATCAATATGGTGTTTCCTGAGGCAGAAGAATGAGCTTTTCATTCTTGGGTATTGTAACTTTTTCTCTTTCTTGATGTCACAAAAATTTTTATAAATATTTTTATAACCTGTTTTCCAATTTAAAAAACTTCAGTCCCCTCACCCTTCAAATATTCTGGTATGGCCTAAAGGGACCATGTTCTTGTTTCAAAACTATTGTGTTTTCTCTGACTCTCATTCAGGAAGATATTTTATATTTTATATTACGTATTTTGTATTTTATATTATGAAAGCATTTTTAGCATTGCTTATTTTTTCATGTGTTTTGAATATATATTTTATAATACAAATGCTTGTCCCTAAAATATTTATATGCTTCTTCTCCCAATATTCCTAAAAATTTATGAGGTCGACAGATCCCATTTTCTGTGTCATACCCCAACATATATCTCTAAAAGCTCCTTCAGTAATTGTTTTAATCACGGTGATAGACAATTAAGTAATATGAAAATGCATTTATATATTTAAAAATCCATTTGAAAATATTGGAGATGTCTTCAGAAAGCATGGTTACAGGCTGCAGGGTGCTCACAGCTCCATTTCTTTAACACAGGAGAGACCCTTTGAATTCCCAGCTCTGCCACAGTTTATGACAACTTTTGAGAGTAATTTAAGTTTCCATATCTCAGTTTCCTTACCTGACAAATGGGGAAAAAATATTTACTTCTCAGAGTTCTTGAAAAAGCCAAATGTGATCATGTTTGTGAAAGCACTTTGTTCAACTGTAACGCACTGCCCACATTTAGAATAATTATTACCACCATATGTATGCATGTATGCATGTATGTTTTTATGTATGTAAATACACGTAGAGTAGTGCACCAGAAAGCACACTGCCCTAGAAAGTGGAGAAACAGTGTTCTGCTGCCAGGTCCACTGTTTATAAGCCGCTTGCCGTGGACATGAGCATGTGCTTTTTCTTCTGTAGGTTTCAGCTTCCTCGTCTGAAAATGAGATTGTTGGATGAGTTTATTATAATTTTCCTTCCTGATCTAAAAATCTTTACCAATATTTCAATAAATACAAGTGTTGATTCTGTCCTAGTTCTACCCTTCATCGCAAATTAGATAACTAGATAGTAAATATGCCTAAATAAAAGCTCTGCTTTTGTGGTCTATGGCCAAAAACCATAAAAAATAGAAATATTTCCCGCTAAATGACCAGAAGGAATTCTAGAGGGGTGAGTTTTTAAATGTAATTTGGCTTACGTAATTTGGCTCATTTAAGTTATATGAGCCTCTTAGCAATATGTCTTTCTACAAATTCCACTTTATAATCATTCTCAGCATGATCAAAGCTACCACTTTTACTCCATTTTACCTGCTACATGTGTTTGCGTGTGCATTAGACTATTTGGTCTTTATAACTATGTTATGAAATAGGTATCTTTGTTTATAAAGAAAATAACCAAATCTCAAACATATAAGGAATACACTCAGGATAACTCAGCTAGACTAAAACCTGGGACCAATCAGTTTGGCTCCAGAGCCTCTGGGGCTTAAACTTTGAATGCTATAGTCTTCTGAGTCTGAGTAACCACAAGTCACTCTTACAAGATCTGAGCCGGATTCTGAGTTGTGGAAAATCCACGCTTTGTCAGGCAGTCTCTCCTGGGCATAATGGAGCAATAATATCATAACTGCACCAACTACATGCAACTTCCTGGTTTTCTTATCATTTTGGAAGGCAAATTATTGTATAAGAATAAGAAGCATATACACGTGCTTAATATTTTTCTGATATATATATATATATATATATATATAGAGAGAGAGAGAGAGAGAGAGAGAGAGAGAACTGTGCAAAAGAAGAAAAAACTGGTATTGTTTTATTCACAGAATATCTACTACTCAAAATACCTAATACTCAAAAAATGACAGCACTCTTACCTGAACACATGAGACAGGCTAATGAGGTGTCCTAGACTCTAGGGATAAATTATTTATGTAAGGATCAGCTTTTGACTGAGGGTAAGAGATTGCATCTTGCTCCCTATTCAACAAAAATAAATAAATAAAGCCAAACAAAAACTGTCAAGCCCAAGTCCAGCCAGTAATGAAAACCAGAAATTCTAGAGTTGATTAAAGTAAACATCAAGATAAAAGTCGAAAGCAAAAAATAAAACAAAACAAGACAAGAGTCAAAGCAGAAATAGACCTAGGATTAACTTATAGGAGCAACCTTAAATTTTTTCAATCATAAAGTCTTTTTTTCCCTAATAATGTAAATTTCCATTTTTTTTTTTTTCTGCTCTGTCACACTCCCCATTTTGTACACACAAATCAAGTGCTTGCACACATACCTCTAGTGTTCTGAACAATTTAACATCCGTAGGAACAACTGGACAGTCTGAGAAGCTTCAACTGTTCCCCTCCAGGTGCAGTGTTAAGCTGACAATTTATGTCTACAGGTGGCTGTTTGCAAATGCAATTAGGCTCTGCACCCATTGGGAAGGCCGAAGTGCACCTAATTAGCTGCTCCAAGACTGTATTAATACTTACAATTTTCCACCTGCAAGAAAAAAGGGCAGTTTAAGCCAGAGGAAGTGAAATATAAGGCCACTGCATAGGCCATGGTAGTCAATGCTATTTATTAGAAGCCTGAGTCCATTATGTTTAGATGGAGTTGGATCATCCTGGGCTCATTAACAAGGATTTCTCTCAACGGAAAGAGAAAACCCATTTCCTACTTGGAACTTTTGAAAAATACAGTGCTTAGTCCTTCCAAAAAGTTAAAGTTTTGCAGCTTAGTGAAACATAGACTTTGGAATAAGACTGACCTACATTCTGATTAGGTCTTGGAGATGTTATCCCTCTGATAAATAGTGGAGTCAGGATTTGAACACCTATTGCTGGACACTAGTTCCATGCTTTTTCTTAATATATGCAGGATCCAGGAAACAAAATAAAAGAAATGTCATGTCATAGGAAATTAATAATGAAGGCCTTGGAGAGTTTCAATGTTAGTTAATTAACCTTCTAGAAAACACAACTTTAGAAAGGCAGGTTACGTTATTTTGAAATAGTATCTTAGAAGATCTTTCTGGGATCATGGTTTATCCTGAGATATCACTCTCAGGCACAACATAAAGGGTGTTTATTATGGTTTGTGGATTATTGAAGTTGTATGTTTTTGTTACTGGAAAATAAAACTTGAAATAAAAATCTCTGGAATATTAATCTCAAGTGATTCCTGATACAGATCAGAAAAAAAATGTGGGAGCTTTAAGGGGAAGAGCTGGGGGCAAGAATTAAGTTTTTATGGCACAGTAGCAAGCTGGGAGAAAGGGGCCCCATTGGTAATGAAGGTGGTGCAGGGAATGAGCAAGGACAAGTGACTCTCTGTAGTGCACAGCCATACCTTGTCATCTAGGAAATGTGCACTTCCTAGATGACAAGTGAGCAGTCATGGCTTGAGCCAGAGCAGATTTCAATCTATCTACATTAGAATAATAGACCATCTAGTGCTCTGATTATACAGCACAGATAGCATATTTAAGAGTTCAGTCCACAGGTTTAGGCTGCCTGAATTCAAACCTTTGTTCAATCACTTTGTAACAGTATCTTCTGCAAGTTACCTGATCCCTTGAGGACTCAAAAGGACATAATTATCATTTCTCCCTTGCAGGGTGGTTGCAAAAGTTAAATGAGAAAATCCATGCAGTGTTTGGTAGAGAGTAAATCATCAATGTTTGCTAGCTCTCAGCGTTAGATCTTAGACATCACTATTATCCTATGCTCTGATCTGTAGCTTAGCAGACAGAAACATTCCTAAGTAGTGTTCCAACATGTTCTAAAACAAGAAAAAGATGATGAAAAAATGACTAGAAAAAAGGAAACAAGTGCTCTTGGTCCAGCCAATGCTCCACTTTGGAATTGCTAGAGATTTTATTATTATTATTATTATTAGAAAGAAGTCAATTCTGATAGGAGACGGGTTTCCATTCTTAGGAATAGATCACTTATGTCACATTCAGCTACTTGGATCACAGTTATTTTACCCTACTCAGTTGTAATTCCAGTTTTGCTCTGTTCCAAGATGTTTTACCAAAAATATTCCTAAAATTCTTATTTAGTATTTCACCTCAGTTCATAAAAATAAAATAAAGGAAGCTTCACTTTTTTTTCTTTAAACGGGTCAAATTTTCTTTCTAAAGAATAAAGCACAGGAAAACTCCAAATAAAGGAAATATTTCACCATTTTCTTTCTTTTGTGTCACTTCATATTTATTAAAATAGCTTCACTCTGAATGACCTACCAAAAAACTAAATGAACAAGAACATTGCTTAAACCAGTCCTGGCTTGTCTAGCATCGTGTGAGCCGATGACAATCTTTAGGTATATAACTTGGCTCCCAACTTCTTTAAGAAAGAGATTATAATTAGGGTACTACACCAGGAGCATGTATTTGTAATGATTTTAGAGATATATTTTAAAAGGGTTTGAATTTTACTTTTAGGCTGGAATAAGGATTATTGTCTTTCTCTGCCTTTTTTTTTTTTTCTGCTCTGTCACACTCCCCATTTTGTACACACAAATCAAGTGCTTGCACACATACCTCTGTTTGAATTTTACTTTTAGGCTGGAATAAGGATTATTGTCTTTCTCTGCCTTTTTTTTTTTTCTGCTCTGTCACACTCCCCATTTTGTACACACAAATCAAGTGCTTGCACACATACCTCTAGTGTTCTGAACAATTTAACATCCGTAGGAACAACTGGACAGTCTGAGAAGCTTCAACTGTTCCCCTCCAGGTGCAGTGTTAAGCTGACAATTTATGTCTACAGGTGGCTGTTTGCAAATGCAATTAGGCTCTGCACCCATTGGGAAGGCCGAAGTGCACCTAATTAGCTGCTCCAAGACTGTATTAATACTTACAATTTTCCACCTGCAAGAAAAAAGGGCAGTTTAAGCCAGAGGAAGTGAAATATAAGGCCACTGCATAGGCCATGGTAGTCAATGCTATTTATTAGAAGCCTGAGTCCATTATGTTTAGATGGAGTTGGATCATCCTGGGCTCATTAACAAGGATTTCTCTCAACGGAAAGAGAAAACCCATTTCCTACTTGGAACTTTTGAAAAATACAGTGCTTAGTCCTTCCAAAAAGTTAAAGTTTTGCAGCTTAGTGAAACATAGACTTTGGAATAAGACTGACCTACATTCTGATTAGGTCTTGGAGATGTTATCCCTCTGATAAATAGTGGAGTCAGGATTTGAACACCTATTGCTGGACACTAGTTCCATGCTTTTTCTTAATATATGCAGGATCCAGGAAACAAAATAAAAGAAATGTCATGTCATAGGAAATTAATAATGAAGGCCTTGGAGAGTTTCAATGTTAGTTAATTAACCTTCTAGAAAACACAACTTTAGAAAGGCAGGTTACGTTATTTTGAAATAGTATCTTAGAAGATCTTTCTGGGATCATGGTTTATCCTGAGATATCACTCTCAGGCACAACATAAAGGGTGTTTATTATGGTTTGTGGATTATTGAAGTTGTATGTTTTTGTTACTGGAAAATAAAACTTGAAATAAAAATCTCTGGAATATTAATCTCAAGTGATTCCTGATACAGATCAGAAAAAAAATGTGGGAGCTTTAAGGGGAAGAGCTGGGGGCAAGAATTAAGTTTTTATGGCACAGTAGCAAGCTGGGAGAAAGGGGCCCCATTGGTAATGAAGGTGGTGCAGGGAATGAGCAAGGACAAGTGACTCTCTGTAGTGCACAGCCATACCTTGTCATCTAGGAAATGTGCACTTCCTAGATGACAAGTGAGCAGTCATGGCTTGAGCCAGAGCAGATTTCAATCTATCTACATTAGAATAATAGACCATCTAGTGCTCTGATTATACAGCACAGATAGCATATTTAAGAGTTCAGTCCACAGGTTTAGGCTGCCTGAATTCAAACCTTTGTTCAATCACTTTGTAACAGTATCTTCTGCAAGTTACCTGATCCCTTGAGGACTCAAAAGGACATAATTATCATTTCTCCCTTGCAGGGTGGTTGCAAAAGTTAAATGAGAAAATCCATGCAGTGTTTGGTAGAGAGTAAATCATCAATGTTTGCTAGCTCTCAGCGTTAGATCTTAGACATCACTATTATCCTATGCTCTGATCTGTAGCTTAGCAGACAGAAACATTCCTAAGTAGTGTTCCAACATGTTCTAAAACAAGAAAAAGATGATGAAAAAATGACTAGAAAAAAGGAAACAAGTGCTCTTGGTCCAGCCAATGCTGACATGGTTTCTTTATTTATTTTATTTATTTTTACTTTTTATAAAGAAATAGAATATATTTTTTACAGTTTTGGAGAGTGGAAAGTCCACAGTCCAGGGAGGCACACCTGGTGAGGGTCTTCTTCTTGGTAGGAATGCTCTACAAAGTCTCATGGTGACCAGTGTATCACATGGCTAGAGACGGCATGAGCAAGAGAGAGCTAAGATACGGTTTCCTTAAACAAGTTTACTCGTCTCTTATCTCCTTTCTACTTATCCTTCAAGGCTCAACTCAACTCAACCTGATTTTGATAAAACTTCTTCCAATTCCATGAATCAGAGAATTAATTCCTTCTTTCTTTGTTTCCAAAATGCATTGTGTTTACCCCTACTTGTAACAGTTAGTTAACTGCAGGACTCTCTAACCAGCTAATTTAGGAAATTCTTATGGACTCATCTCTAATTCCAAATACAATCTAATGCTTTTAACATAGTAAGTAATTCTATAAATGCCTATTTAATTAACATTAAGTCCAGAAAATATTTTCATGGACAATAAGCCACCAAACACACATGTATACACACACAGAGAGATGCACACAAACACACAACTGATTGTGGTTTACCAGCTTTGTCTCAAAAGTGAAAATGTACACATAGCTTCACTTTACAATGTAATTTTCAAAGGTAAACAACACATTATTTTAATCGGTGAAAGTTGTAGAGCTGGTCCCACCCGCTCCTCAATTAACATCACAGAAAAGATCACGGAAGAAAAAGAGAACAATAGTCATTCACATAGAATTGTGTCTTTGAGAGGAAATTCTGGTAGCTCTTTGTTGCCCTCTGTTACAAATAAAAGAGAAGATGGAAATATACCTGGCAAAGGTAGTTGCAACACAGAGTTAATGACAAATGTCCTTGCAATTGCAAATGAATACCTTTAAAAAACTTCGTTCTCAAAAAGGGCATTGTCTCAAGCCAATGGTCCTGAGTCTAGGACCTCCTCACACAAATAATTCCTATGCAGAGATAATTTTGAGTTTTAGTTGCATTTAAGTGCTTATTAAAGTTTATCATCAAAACCCTAAGCTCCTTAATTAATTCCTACAAATTCCCAGGCTACTTTTTAAAATAAATATAGACAGGCATTCTTCCTCAAATTGCTGGTACTATAGGGTCAAGAAAGTTGTCCAAACAAGAAATTTAGGACAGGAGAATTATTTCTCTTTGTCTTTCTGTTCCTCTGTCTCTCTGTCTCTGCATCTCTCTCATTCACACACTCACACTCAAACACCATATTCTGGTGCATAGAGTGATTCAGAATGCATCACCAATCACCCTCAAAATAGCCCTTTCTTTTGCTATGTAAGAGGGATTTAGATTATTTTTTAAAGGCAGTGTTTGGGTTCAGAAAGGCTTTTCTTTTTAGTCTTGAGAAGCACAATAATCAATTCCTTTAAAAGAGAAAAATGAGTTTTTCCCAAAAACGTTGCACAGAAAAGATAAGGCAATGTCTCCCTAGGGAGATGGGAAGAACAAACAACTTTGTCAACACAGGAAGGCTTCTGTAGAGGTGGACACAACCCCTGCCACCCTGATTAGAGAAAGCCAGGAAGCAAGGGCTGTTTACTTGGGAACTACCATGAGAACCATGCTGCAGCCCTGCAGGGGAAGGGGGGAAAAACCAAATCTGGGAAAGGCTGCAGTGCCAATGTGGCATTCTTCTCCCATCCTCCATAACCTGTTTCTGAATCTGTGTCTGCAATGTCAGGGAATTAACCACCATGCCTTCCCTCCCCAAGACAGAACTGTAGAGGTGCCAAAGGAACCTGAGAAGGACTTAGAACAGGAGGAAAAACTATAAAACTATTAATTCAGATTGTCTCTAGGGAAAGATGCATTTGGATGGTAGATTTGCAGTGTCAATGTAGCTAAGCAGGAACTATTTTTCCCAGGATTCCCATCCCTGCATAATTTCAGGTTAGCATGGGCCACAAGAAACATGGGTATATGGTGAGATTTGGAAGGCTGAAGTTAAGCAATAACTATATTCTTTTAAAGCTCTGAAGATTGGTGCATGCACAGGTGCAGGGCACCCAGCACCATTACCACTCACGCAAGGGATGGCTGCTGTCTGGCTCGAGACGTTGGGCAGAAGTCAGGCAAGCAGCAACTTCAGCTCTCACCAGATCTCTCCTTTCAGGTTCCCCAGCTCCTGAATCATGTGCATGTTTAGCAGGCCAGTTTCTTCTGCAGGTCACTGACATCATTGAAGTTGGAGGCTTCAGGACAAAGACTGATGGGGGTTCCAGTTTGTCTTTATGGGTTCCAACCCATCCTCCTGGGTTCAATTTGTCGTTTCTCTCCCACACTTCACTTCTGTCGTTCCTTCTTGACTTCAGGCTCCAGAGGCAGACATAGAAACAACAGCCACACATCAACTGCTTAACCAGCTCCCATAACTGTGAAAGATCAGATCTCTGAAATATATACTTTATTTTATATTGCTTCTAGTGGTTCTGTTTCTCTGGTCAAATCCCGTTTGATACCATCCAAATTCTAGAAGAGAAACCACCAATGCTCCTGGTACTGGGGTTGACCTGGTTATTAACCAGATAATTTGAAATAGGCAAGATTGGATTCTTGAGATTTCTGATAAAATTAAGTCATGAAAGTATAATTGTAGAGTAGAAGAATGGGACAGGAGTTCATGGCAAAATCACCCATTCGGAACCAATGAAAATGACAGTTGGAAACCTTGAGAATTCTGAATTAAATGTTTCAAGGGATGTATGTTCGTTGCACATGCTTAGACCTATACATATTTATATATACTTATATGTGCATGTACATGTGTATGTATGTGTATATAAACCCATATAAAGAAGCAACATGTCAACTAGCAGACATCTCCATGGGACTCATTTTTATAAACAAATATGAATGTTAGGCTGGCAAAGGAATACTGAAATATGAACCTTTAATCCAGACTGGTTTTGAGAAAATAACATTGCTCTCTGTAACTCTGAGAAATAAAAATGTATAGTATTTTAGATATCCTTTATACTTTATCTCGTTTCCAAAAGTATTTATGTAGCTTGAAAAATATGTATTCTAAAACAAAATGACTAGATGGTAAAAGTGGGACAAGGAGAAAATATGGGTAGAAATGTAAAACAGAGCAGGAATGAAGTGAAATCAAACCATGTACAAATTCAAATATATATATACAATTAATTCATGTGCCATAGAGTATAATAGGCATCAGCAGTGTGTGATGGTGATTTGAAAAGCCAATGCGGTATTAGAGTAAATTAATCAAAATTTAGTATTTTGAGTGTAGAAACTGATAATTCAATTTTACTCTGCATTAATCAAGTCTTACCTATAATATTTATTCAAATTATGGCTCTGGGATCAAACAAATTTAGACAATCAGGAACATGTTCAGTTAAGATTAACAAAATAGTGAAAAGGCTTGAAATCATGTCTTGTGAAGACTTGTTGAAGGAACCAAGAATGTTGATCCTAAAAAAGGAAGATTTTATGAGACGGGATAACTGTTTTCAATATTGAAGGACTCCTAAGTAGAATAACACAAATTCAAAATGTATTATCAGTGCATAAATACAAATTCAAAGAGCTGAAAATAGATTAAATAAATGTATGCCAAATATAATATTTATATCTATGCATGTGTAAATGTGAAATAAGGTGCTTTGGGTGGTTTTGAGCCAAGGTCTTCAGGCAAATAAAACTCCTTTTGGGGATGTTACAGGGAAGAGTCAAACACTGGGTACGAGATTGAAAAAAGATGATGTCGACAGTTGTTTCTTATATTAATCCATATCATAAACACCATTCCATGACTAGAGTACATTCTTTTCCAAAAGTCAAAGGCCAAGTCCTTGCAGTCTGAGAAACAGAACAGAGCCTTAAAATGTGGATACAGTGATTCTTTGAGTGCCATGTTCCTTTGCCCAGGGAAGTGACAAGAGAAAAAGAGCCATGCTAGAGACACAGCTGTTACTCTGTGACATCCTCCCTAGTTCTCCTTTATTGCTGCTCCTATATTTTATAAATTAAGATTAACAAAATAGTGAAAAGGCTTGAAATCATGTCTTGTGAAGACTTGTTGAAGGAATCAAGAATGTTGATCCTAAAAAAGGAAGATTTTATGAGACATTAAGATTAACAAAATAGTGAAAAGGCTTGAAATCATGTCTTGTGAAGACTTGTTGAAGGAACCAAGAATGTTGATCCTAAAAAAGGAAGATTTTATGAGACAGGATAACTGTTTTCAATATTGAAGGACTCCTAAGTAGAATAACACAAATTCAAAATGTATTATCAGTGCATAAATACAAATTCAAAGAGCTGAAAATAGATTAAATAAATGTATGCCAAATATAATATTTATATCTATGCATGTGTAAATGTGAAATAAGGTGCTTTGGGTGGTTTTGAGCCAAGGTCTTCAGGCAAATAAAACTCCTTTTGGGGATGTTACAGGGAAGAGTCAAACACTGGGTACGAGACTGAAAAAAGATGATGTCGACAGTTGTTTCTTATATTAATCCATATCATAAACACCATTCCATGACTAGAGTACATTCTTTTCCAAAACTCAAAGGCCAAGTCCTTGCAGTTTAAGAAACAGAACAGAGCCTTAAAATCTGGATACAGTGATTCTTTGAGTGCCATGTTCCTTTGCCCAGGGAAGTGACAAGAGAAAAAGAGCCATGCTAGAGACACAACTGTTACTCTGTGACATCCTCCCTAGTTCTCCTTTATTGCTGCTCCTATATTTTATAATCATTCCTATGTATGTTTCCCTTCTCTGGACCATAAGTCAGAGGTTGTCTGAACCACTTCTAGGCCACAGGTATGTATGTTTATTTAACTTTACATGGCGTTTAAAGTTTTAAAATTAGTTTCTAACATTTAAAAACAAGGTAAATTCACACAGAATTCCAGATTGACAACTGCTCTTGAAAAATGGAAAGATCTGGGAATCCTGAACCCACATTCCCACATGGCAGTATCATCAGAGGGGCTGAAAACATGTGTCTCTAGTCTGTCACCACCCCTTAGTGTCACATGCATTTACATTGGCTGTCTGGCCTTCATTGAGTTTGGAATCCCTTCTGTGTATGTTGAGCATGGTGACTGGTAGACTGTTTTGACTGGGAAATTTTTAGAGAATGTGTGTACATGTTCTTAGGAGAGTCTTAGCTGGATTCCCTACATGATGGAGCCTGAGGCAAGGATTAAGCGCTGATGCTTTCTTTGGGAGGTGCAAACATAAGGCAACAAAAGTAGAGAAAGGGGAAAGTGAGCCAAGAAATCACAGGAAGCAATTGCTAGGAGATGCAAAACATTGTTAGGGATAACGTTCCACTCAGCAGGTGCAAACACTCAGCCAGGTGGGATGAATGAGAAAAGTTTGTACAAGAAACTGTGTTACCATGGGAAGAAGGAAGAGCACGTTTGGCTCCCTCCCATCTCCTGTTTCCCATTACTCCAAATTTGCCCTAGTGGAAGTCAATCTCTAAGTGCTTCAGGGTGGTATAATTGGATCCCTTTGATGGCATCTATAATGTCATATTTCATGTATTAAAGAGTAATGTTTACTCTATTCTAGAAGTGGGAGGGTAAGACAGAAATTCCAGGTGTGTGGGTACAGTGGCAGCCAAGAATAGCACAAGTCAGTACTTGGCCCCGGGTGGTAGGATTTACCATGGACAGATCTGTCTGAATGGAATCAGTCAGCCACTGAGGTAAAGCAAGGGGATGTGAGTCTTAGGTAGTGTTACTGAGGAAGTCTAAGGCAGGGGTCAGCAAAATATAGCCTGCGGGTCCAATCTGGCTTGCCACCTGTTTTTGTGTAGCCCGTGAGCTAAGAATGCTTTTACATTTTAAATGATTGAAAAAATCCAAAGAAAATAATATTTCATAACACATACACATTATATGAAATCCAGTAAGTCAGTGTCCATAAATAAAGTTTCATTGGAACACAACCATAGTCAGTCATTTGCTTGTCGTCTGTGGCTGCTCTGTCACGCTACACAGTTGAGTAATTTCAGAAGAGACCAGAGACCACATTGCCTGCAAAGCATAAAATATTTACTATCAAGCTCTTTACAGAAAAAGTTTGCCCATCTCTGGTCTAAGGAAGCCCAATAAGTATATCAGAATCAAGAAGCAGAATGAAACATTCTCAGCAAATTATGTTAAAATCTACAATTTACACATGCCCAATTATGCCCTTATAATTGTGAATGTGATTGCACTCATGTGTTTATCCCCATGCTTAACGTTCCATGATCTATGCAGAGTCACCTACAAAAAGACAAAATAACTTTCAGGGCTTTAACCCCAATAACAATATTGGAACTCTATTCCCAGGTAAAAATAATCTCAGGGCATTATCTTTATATATAACAAGGCAAGAATGAGAGTTAATATTATTGGTTTATTAAATATCTAATTCAAGTCACATGTTTTGAATTTTAAAAACCTACTTGAGAAAAAAAAATGTACACACAGGAAAGCCACAGCCCAAGCCCCCTCCTGATGTGTGCACTAGCAGGTACACCATTTCCTGTGGTTATCATTTGAGGTAAGTTAAGGGTCACAGTGTGCCAACTCCATGCCATGTGAAAGGATTTACAGCCACACTAATAATAGGCCCAGTTTTGCTGACAGCCAGAACAAGGAAGCAGTCTCTGTGACTGATTATATTAAGAACTCTGTGCAAAGAAAAATATTGAACATTTAGAAGATAGCTTTTATTTTGGGATTAACTACATTCTGTTTATTCATTCACTCAAAGCACCCGCTGAGATCCTGTTATTCAGCAGGCACTAGGTGTGATGCTAAGGACATTTACAGAAATAGGACAGAGTCCCTGCCTTGGCACTCACATGTTATCAACTAGCACTCCAGCCCCCATTGCCTGGATGCCATAAACTATGCATTCTCTCCCAGAATAGCCCTCCCCAGGGACCAGAACTCCCTGTGGAACAGCATCTAACTATTCTTGGCTCCACTTCCCAAGGCAAGCCTGACCTTTCAAGGCAGCTGGAGAGCTTGAGCTGCTGGAATCATGCAAGCCCCTCCCAGTACATGTGCTCCCAGGCCAAGCACGTGCAGGGGCTGCTGTTTTCAGGAGAGGACTCAGCTCAGGGTCCCAGAGCTCCAGACTGCCTCCTCTACACAGTTATCGAGGTAGCTAGTCCACCTCTCAGCAGCAGACCTGCTTTCTGAGAACCAAGAGTTCTGCTGACACTTCTAAAAGTGTATTTTGCTTGGACTCTGAGATAGGAATCTAGAGCTTGATTTATTTATGTGCTTTATGAACAATGAGGTTCTTCCTGATAGGACTGAGAGAATTCTCAGTCACTATACTAGACATGTCTGTTTGAAACAGCCACTTGACAATACTGTGTATAGGATAAAACGTCCTCAGCAGAGAATCCTAAGGAACAGTGTTTTATAAAGCAGTTACACATGAGGCAGCACAGTGTAGGAGAACACAGTATAAATGTTCTTTGATTACTTCCCACCATTCTTGGCCGTTATTCAAGTTATTTACACAGCTCTGCTCTAAAGGTGCATGAAAGTTGTTCTTCTGGGTGAACTGGAGTGAGAAGTCTGTCATTTGGTAGCCTTTGAAACACTAAAAGCATTTTATCTTATTATAAAAATTTTTTAAAGATGTGGTAAGGAAAAGCACTTGAAAAAGTATAAAAAGATATTTCTACACAGAAGTATAAAAATTCTAGGAAACAAAGTCTGTACCTTCAGTTTTTTACTGTGTCTTATGTGTATTTGGATAAGTTTGGGCCATCCTGGGCTTTAGTGTCCCCGCAGGAGTCCTTCCTCTGTGTTTGAAGACCCCTAGTGGATGCCTGAAATTTTTATATACTGTTTTTTTTCCTATACGTACATAACAATGCTAAAGTATAACTTATAAATTAGGCATAGTAAGAGATTAACAACAATAAATAATAATAAAATAGAACGATTATAATAATATACTAAAATAAAAGTTTTGTGAATGTGCTCTCTCTCTTTCAAAATATCTTACCGTACTATACTCAACTATTTTCATACTGCGGTTGACTGCAGGTAACTGAAACTACAGAAAGCAAAACCACGGATAAAGACGGGCTACTGTATTTCTAAGATGACAAGGTAGGACAAGGCTGCCCACCTATAAATTTCTAAAAGCTAGAAGAGAGCCTGGTATACAGCAGGCACTCAACTATTAAATTTAACTTACTGTTTTGACCTGAACTTAATGCAGTTCTATGATTGGTCATTTATTTTTGTCCTGAATAATTTAGGTTAAACAAGACTGTCCTTTCAGTGGACCACTGTGCGTGGTCCGCTGAACTCAATTCTATTCTTCTCTGCTTCTCTGACTTACCCCATTTTTGTCCTGAATAATTTAGGTTAAACAAGACTGTCCTTTCAGTGGACCACTGTGCGTGGTGCGCTGAACTCAATTCTATTCTTCTCTACTTCTCTGACTTACCCCGCTGTGGTCTCCTACAGTCCCAGCTCACCAGGCTCTGACCCATCTTCAGACAAAGCCACAATCTTGAGCACAAAGAAAATGTCTGAAGGAAAACATTCCCTGATGTTTTGCAATAAATCTATATACATCCCACATGGAGCTGAGAAGCGCTTCCATCACACAAACTGCAGGCAACTAGGACGATCCTGAAAGGAGAATGGTGAAGTGTCTCTCTCCCTGTAGACGTAGGGGCAAGGCCTTTATGAGAACCTTTAGGGGAAATGGAAATGTAAAAACCTAACAATATTTACAACAGATTCATATTTTATCACAAGTGGTAGGCTCTATACTGGAAAACAAAAAACGTGCAGACAAAATAACTGTAGAAAACACCCCATATTTCCCATAGTTTCCAGGATGGTATAAGATCAACTTAGCTCACTCCCGGGCCCCCTTTTTTCCCAGCTTTAGATGAAAATATGCTTTCTTTAGTCAAATTCCAGAGGAAATAATTGCCTTACATTTATGAACCATGATATATATAAATATGTATATTATTTTTACAATTAGAATCATAATTAGTACATTAGGAGGTTCACACTATAGGAAGTATGTCTACCCTAGGGCCTACACTTATTCAGTGATACGACAAGTGAAAATTAAGCTGGTTTTCTGATGAACCATGATATATATAAATATGTATATTATTTTTACAATTAGAATCATAATTAGTACATCAGGAGGTTCACACTATAGGAAGTATGTCTACCCTAGGGCCTACACTTATTCAGTGATACGACAAGTGAAAATTAAGCTGGTTTTCTGATTTTTTTTCTTTGCTGATCCCTCATAGTTAGACTTTTGTATTAAATGTCATATTATAGAACTCTACTTATCTACAGTAAACTCAGCATCCTGCCTAACCAGGTCAGGACGAGGAGTCAACTGGAAGGGAATGTGCCCAGTGGAGTTTGCTGGCCCCTGCGTCTAGACAGAAGAGTCAGTGTGGTAGGTTCCAACATCCGGAGAGAGAGGGGTGGTCAGGCTGGAGACAATCTGTGATAGTTCCTCGGCGCATGTCTTGAGGGGACACAGATTTTCACATCGGAGGGTCCCAGCACTGGGTATTTGAAGCTGTGACACTGGGTCTGGGTTTGAGCAGGAGGGTCCCTAACCCTAGAAAACACTGGGCATGAGGAATGGGCAGGCCCCCATGGGTTAACAGAGTATCATCAAATGAGTTAGAATAAGACAGTCCTCTGGCAGACGCAGCTCTGCACCAAGGCAGACAGCTTGGTGCCAGCACATGGGTTGAATTCCTGCCTCCACTCACCCGCTCAGCTCAGTGCCTTTGTACAATGCTCAAACCGTACACAGCGCTTCACAGTGGCCCTGATGAGGGATCAGCACAGAAGTGGGAGAGATGGTGAGGTCTGTTTTAATCTTCCCACTCAGTGAAGCTGGATTGGTCTCAGAGCTTGGGCCATCTCAGCAGGTGGGGGCTGCAGACGCTAAGGCAGCCAGCCAGATTATGTGTGCTGGGCTCCAGAACAATCCTTTAATCCCACCAACAATCCTGCAACAAGATACACTGATTCTCCTTTTATTTAATTAGAGAATTGTTTTCTCATGAGTATTCTGCCTGATTTATGAATATCTATTGTTCAAAATGTAATTGCATATTCAGCACTGCTCAGTGGAAGAGCCCACTTGGGCTCGTACTGCTTGCTTACATTTTTAAAATCCTTTGCTTAAGTATATATGATTTATTTCATTACAATGCATAACATCAAGACATTCCAGAAGGCATTCTATGGATACATGTTATATTTAATATTTGTTAAGATTCATAGAGGAGATTTGCCAACCCAGCCAGAACATAACCAGGCTGACTTAAAACCCTTGAAATTTGAAAAGATACTCAGGAAGGTGCCTCATGACCAGGCTGAGGCTGGGTCTCCAAGGTGTCCACAACCTTCAGACATTTACCCAGAGAAAAGCAAATCCATTTTAAATGAATGATACACTAAATGATATTTTCAAGCATTTACTATTACGCCATAGCAATCGGATACTTTTTTTTTTTTTCCATATCTTGATGTCTTCTAGATACTCAGACATATTTTAGAGTAAATTTTGCTAGTTTGGGGGAAATTGTGCACACTGCCATCGGGACATGTCATTTCATTGGTCTTTACTGTGGAATCAGGAAGTGGATCTATGAAATGCAGGCATGAGTGAATCCAAATGAAAGTTGTAGACTCATAGCCTGATGTTCATTAACACCTGATCTTATCCTAACTCCAATATGATTTCTATTATAGTGCGTCTTTAACTCCCTACTCCCCCAACCCTTCAGCCAAAAGGAACGTACTCATTCTTCCCCGCACATACCCAGGCTATCCCACGCCCATGCCTTTGGCCCATGTTGTATTTACTGCCTCATCTCAGTTCCCAAGGCAACTAGAGTGACAAAAACACCCAGTAGGCTAAGACTTGTTTACAACTGCAACACTAAATTTAATACGCATGAAGTAAGAATGTTGGCCACACTCTAGTAATATCATCATCTCTTTTCAGAGAGCACAATATTCAATTACTCATTTTTTCTTTCTCTCAGCCAGTCATCAATAAATGTTTTTGTGGTACTTATTATATGCTGGGCACTGTGCTAGGCACAGGAGACACAGCAATAAACAAAAACTAAAACCCCTTTATTTATAAAGGATCCTAAATAGATCTCTGACTTTTATTCTAAGAAATGCCTCTGTTTTCTCATTATAACATTAAAAAACACATAGAATTATACAATTAACCTGAAGTTACTCAATTAATACCCAAAAATTGTTTGTAGCTGCCCTTCCATTCATAATTGTTTTTAAGAGAGAGAGTGTAGAACATTGTCCAAAGTTCTAGTTTCATAGTTAACATTGCTTCCCATTGTCTGTAGGATAATTAGTTACATGATTTTTAATTCAAAAACATGTTTTGATTTTAAAAAATGACTGTGTTTTAGAATATTTTGACTATTCAATTTTTAAATAAGTTTTTCTTGTTTGTTTTTCTAATAAAACACATATACAGAAAATTTCATGAAATGTAATTATGTAATTTATTGAATTCCCCAAAGCAAACATCCATGTTACTACTTCTCAGATTTAGGAATTTAATATTACCCAAACCTCCAGAAGTCCTACTTGTATCTTTTATCAGTCAAAACACACCAAAGTTAATCATAATCTAACTTTTTTTGAGATTTTAGTTTGCTTTATTAGCTTTATGAAATTGTTAATGTTGCAAGTTAATTACTTTTTACTTGATGAGCTTGGTAACTATTTTGACAGACATGATTTATGCTGTTGACACTGCTCACAATATTAGACAAATATAATTTCATAAAATTAGCCCCTCACCCACTAGTGGGTGGATTGTTTAGATACAGTGATACAGTGCATACTGAGTGATTTCTTTCCTATAACCAAGATCAGTATCAGTGATTCTCCACTGGGTACAATTTTGCCCCCCAGAGGACATTTGCCAATGAACCGTGATAGCCTAATTTCTTACACAGTTGTTAAGATTTCTCAGTTTGGGTCTTCATATATATGAAATTTAAAAATCTGTGTTTTTTATGTTCGGCCTCTTTCTTTCACTCAACATTATCTTTCTGAGATTCGTCCATACTGTTGTGTGTGGCTGTAGAGCACCTCATTGTATAAATATAACACAATTGATTTTTCTCTTCTACCAGTAATGAAATTTTCTGGTTCACCCTAATGCTGATTATGTAAAATTCCTTTTTCAAATTCAACATCTACATAATAACCAGTTTTCATTATTTTACTTACATTCTGGTTTCCTGATCACTTCAATAAAAGAAATGGGCCTCTTGCCTCTGCTATGTGTTGTATGCCTCTGTGCATATAAATGAATGGTGTATGCATGTGTGTGCGTGTGTGGGTGCATACGTGCCTGTATTTAACAACCCTAGATAAGGTACTTTACCAATCATTTTGTCTAAATGCAGTAAGCTCTCTTTAGCACATCATCACATGCCTCTCAAAAGTCTCTTCCCATGCCACAGTAAATAGTCCAAATTCGTCTGAAATATGCTTTCACCTCTAAGGGGTCCCCATTTGTGGTTTCCAAATATCTTTTATTCTTGTCTTTTATAGACCTCCTGGTCTTGTTGAGGGGCTGATCACTAATCTTATATATGTGCTGTTTTTTCACAATGTTACCTACTACAGATCAGCTTTTGTTCAATGGCTTTTTGCCAGGTCAGCATTCTACAGAAGGGAAAAAAAATGTTAACCTCAACAAGCTAATGATCAAATACGGGATGGTCATTAACCAGCTGTGTTTACCAAAGGCCACCACAAGTGCTTCACAATGTTACCTACTACAGATCAGCTTTTGTTCAATGGCTTTTTGCCAGGTCAGCATTCAACAGAAGGGAAAAAAAATGTTAACCTCAACAAGCTAATGATCAAATACGGGATGGTCATTAACCAGCTGTGTTTACCAAAGGCCACCACAAGTGCATTTGTAATATCTGTTAGCAAAGAAGTTGGTCATTACCCCATGGTGTCTTCTTTACAATTAAGTACACTAAGGAGAAATCCCTATCAGAGTTTTGTTTCAAAATCAGCTGTATTTCTCCTGTACAATTTGTCTGTTTTTATCTTAAGAAGATAAAAAATGTTCAAACATGGTTTTCAAAATGCTCAGTGGCAGACTTGTGACCCACTCAGATACCTCTAAGGATGTATTTTATTTCATCCCTGCCTACCATTAACTCCAGTCTTGTTATCTGTCTCTTCTTTTGCCCTATTTTTTAATCCTCAATATCGTGTGACATTACTACCTGGAATAATGTCTGGAATAAGGCAGAGTATAAAGAGACTGAGAGGGGAGTTGCCCCTTATTACTGGTTTGGTTATTGAATGTTCTTATGATCCAGAAACACCATCATTTTGATCAGGATGTCTACATAAGGATGAAGAAGCCGTGTCCTATTTGCTAAATTTATCATGGTCTTTTGAGTTTAAAATGTTCATTTTTTTTTTTCTTTTAGGGATAACTTGAATAATTTAGAAGAAAAATCACTGAAAAGCACTTTTCCTAGAAACATTTTAATACTTCTTGTTATTGCATATCATTTTCTAATACATGAAAATCTTCAAGATTTTTTTTGAAAATCAACTTTTTAAAATTAATTAATTTATTTTAATTGACACATTGTACATATTCATGGGATACAATCTGATGTTTTGATATATATGTATATATGTTGTATAATGATTGTGTCAGTAAGCATATCCATCACCTCATGCATTTATCATTTCTTTGTGGTAAAAACATTCTCTTGTAGCTATTATGTAACATAAAAAGCTTAACTGTAGACAACACTTAGCCTACTGTGCAATAGAACACCTCCAAGGTATTTTATTTAAAAAGGTAGTAAAAATAGGGCCCTATATTTTTACTGCCTTGAATAAACATGAAGTATCTTTAGTAAGCTACACAAGTAACGAGTAAAAGTGGTCACCTGTTTATGGGTTGGTAACTGGGTGAATGAAAAAAAGATAAGGGAGGAAGATTTCACTTAATTCCTTTTTAAATTTGTTGGTTTTTGACGCAGGTTAATACATTATGAATTCAAAAACAGATAAATTTTAAAAATTGGAAAAAAGTACATTAAACAACTTTCAAACAACAGGCAACATGACTAAGCAGGACATGATCCTTGAGATAAGGAAACAGGTAAAGGAAGCCCTAGAATCACCCCAGTGTTTTGCCTAGATTCACATTCCAGAAGACAGTGCAAGGAGGAAAATCATCACATGTAGAGGAAGCTAAGGGAACAGAGATCAAAGCTCAGGGAAGCTGAGGTAGCTAGAATGTGTGGAGCAAAATTCTGGAAAGGAGGAAGCTATGCAGACAAGTAGCTCCAGAGATCTCTATTAGGGTCTTAAGTCTGTTGCTGAATGCTAAGCCACACGTGTGCAGGGTGAAAAATCCATGAGGCTGGGCAAAAAAGACCGAAGATATATAAAAACCAATTCCAGAGATGTCGCAAAGCTGGGAGGGGCTTCAGTTCCGCTGAACCAGCAAAGAGAGTTCTTAGTTAATGCCAAGGCATTCAGGAGAGACTCAAGAGTGGTCCTGGTATAATAGTAATAAGACTAAACTAGCCCCAGAGTAAAGGCTTCTTTAGACATGCTCTGCCCATAGTACTTGCTGCAATTATGGAAGCGGTGTGCACTTGTGTTGTATAGAACAAGGGTACTTCAAAAGGTTCATGGAAACATTTGTATTATCTTTTAATTCTATTTGTTCACAAACTCTTTGAAGTACCCTCATAGCTCTTCCCCACAGTAGATTTCAAATTAGTAAATGTAGGACAGAAGGAATAAAGAATCATCATTAGAGAAACATTATAGAAATAAATGATGCAAACCAGATCCATCAAGGGATGTTAGAATTAGTGACTGAAAATTTGAGGAGAAACAGGATTTATATAGTCTTATAGTATCTTCACCAGGATTCTTACTAATTACAAAGGGAAAGATAGTAACATGCAGAAGAAAAGCCTGGCAGACAGAAATTTAACCAAGTGGTCAATGGAACAAAGCCTTTGACATCATGATGCCCTAGATAGGGAGGATGCACCATTATTTTTCACTTCTGAGAGAAACTAAAGACTGATATAGAAATATTTGCTGATTTTATGGATTGGAAGACTCAGTATTGTCTAAATTTAGCTGCCCAAGAATTGATCTTCAAATTCAAGGCAATCCTAATCTTAATCTCAGCAGGCTTGTATAGTAAAACTTGACAAGATGATTTTAAACTCTGTTGAAAATGCAAAGGTCCTAGAATAGCTAAAACAATCTTCAAGAACCCATAAGAAGAAATTTTTGTGCAGACACAAAAAGCATAAACAGTATAAGAAAAAAATAATGGGGGCCGAGCCCATGGCGCACTCGGGAGAATGCGGCGCTGGGAGTGCAGCAGCGCTCCCACTGCGGGTTCGGATCCTATATAGGGATGACCGGTGCGCTCACAGCGCTCACTGGCTGAGCGTGGTGCGGCCGGGCTCAAAAAAAGGACAAAAAAAAAAAAAAGAAAAAGAAAAAGAATGGTAATTTGTAGTTTATACTTCATAAAAATGAGAAACTTCTGGGCTTCAGAAGATACCATCAAGAAAATAAAAATACAAGTTTTAGACTGGAAAAAATATTAACATTTATATCTGACACACACAGGGGTATTTCAAAAGTTTATGGAAAAATAGAATAAAACAGGTAATATAAATCTTTTCATGAACTTTGTGAAATACCCTTATATACAACAAAGATATTTTATCCAGCATATATAATGAAGTTTTTTTAAAAGAATTTATTTTTTTAGAGCAGTTTTATGTTTACAACATAATTGAGAGGAAAGTAAAGCGAGTTCCCACACACCCCCTGCCCCACACATGCACAGCCACCCCCATTATCAACATCCCCCACCACATTGGTACATTAGTTACAACTGATGAACCTGCACTGACTGGCACATCATAATAACCCAAAGTCCATAGTTTACATTCGGGTTCACTCTGGGTGTTGTACATTCTGTGGCTTTTGACAAATGAGTAATGACATGTATCCATCAGTATACATACAGAGCATTTTCACGACCCTAAAAATCCTCTCTGCTTTGCCTATTCATCCGCCCTGCCCAAAAGCCCTGGAAAGCACTGAAAGTTTTACTGTCTCTGTAGTTTTGCCTGTTCCAGAATGTCATACAGTTGGGATCATACAGTACATAGCCTTTTCACATTGGCTTCTTTCACTTAGTTATATGCATTTAAGTTTCCTCTATCTGTTTTCATTGCTTGTTAGCTGTTTCTTTTCATGCTGAATAACATTATATTTTCTGGATGTACCAGAGTTTATTTATACACTCACCTACTGAAGGACATCTTGGCTGCTTCCAAGTTTTGACAATCATGAATAAAGCTGCTATAAACATTCATGTGCAGGCTTTGTGTGGACGTAGTTTTCAACCACTTCAAGCACATACCAAGGAGCTTGGCTGATGGATTGTATGATAAGAGTATGCTTAGTTTTGTAAGAAACCACCAAACTCTTCTAAAGTCGCTATACCATTTTGCTTTTTCGCCAGCAATAAATGAGAGATCCTGTTGCTCCACATTCTCGCTCACAGTTGGTGGTGTTTATGTTCCAGATTTTGGCCATTCTAATATGTGTGTAGTGGCATCTCATCACTGCTTTAATTTGCATTTTCCTGATAACACGTGATGTGGAGCATCTTTTCATATGCTTACTTGCCATCTGTACCTCCTCTTTGATAAGGTCTTTGGCCCATTTTTAATTGGGTTATTTGTTTTCTTGTTGTTGAGTTTTAAGGGTTCTTTGTATATTATGGGTAACAGTGTTTTATCAGGTAAGTCTTTTGCAAATATTTCCTCACAGTCTGTGACTTGTATTCTCATTCCTTTGACAATGTCTTACACAAAACAGAAAATTTTAATTTTAATTAAGTGCAGCTTATCAACTGTTTCTTTCATGGATTATGATTTTTTGTTGTATCTAAAGTCACCATATCCAAAGTCTTCTATGTTATTTTCTAGGAGTCCTATAGTTCCACATTTTAAATTTAGATCTATAATCCATTTTGAATTATATTTTGTGAAGCAATGTACAGTCTGTGTCTAGATTCTTTTTTTCTTAGTTGTTTCAGCATCATTTGTTGAAAAGACTATCCTTTCTTCATTGTATTGCCTTTGCTCCTTTGTCAAAGATCAGTTGACCATATTTATGTGGGTCTGTTCTGTTCCACTGATCTATTTGTCTATTTTTCTCACCAATAAAACACTGTCTCAGCAAGTATAGCTTTACAGTAAGTCTTGAAGTCGGGTAGTGTCAGTTCTGTGATTTTGTTTTTTTCCCTCAATATTGTGTTGGCTATTCTGTGTCTTTTGCCTGTCTGTATAAACTTTAAAATCAGTGTTTCTATATCCACAAAATAACTTGCTGAGTTTTTTATTGGGATTGCATTGCATCTATAGATCAACTTGGGAAGAACTGACATCTTGAAAATATTGAGTCTCCCTTGGGCCACTTTAAAATCAGTGTTTCTATATCCACAAAATAACTTGCTGAGTTTTTTATTGGGATTGCATTGCATCTATAGATCAACTTGGGAAGAACTGACATCTTGAAAATATTGAGTCTCCCTTGGGCCGGCCCGGTGGCACACTGCTACAGTGTGCCGCTTGGGAGCATGGCGGCACTCCCGCCGAGGGTTCGGATCCCACATACAGACCGGTTCCTGCTCACTGGCTGAGCGAGGTGTGGGCGCGACACCGAGGGTTGCGATCCCGTTGCCGGACATGAAAAAAGACAAAAAGGAAAAAAAAAAAAAAAGAAAATATTGAGTCTCCCTATTCAGGCACATGAACTATCTTTCCATTTATTTAGTTTTTCTTTGGTTTACTTCATCAGAGTTTTGTATTTTTCCTAATATAAATTTTGTATGTATTTTGTTTGATATATAAGTATCTCATTTTTATTTTAATTTCAAAGTGCACTTGCCCATTGCTGATATGTAGGAAAGTGATTGACTTCGTGACTGACTTATGCACATTAATCTTGTATCCTGCAAGATACTTGCTATAATTGCTTATTAGTTCAAATAGTTTTTTGTTGAATCTTTCACATTTTCTACATAAACAATCATGTCATCTGCAAAGTGATAGAGTTCAGATGTGTTGTCCCCTCCAAAACTCATGTGGAAATTTGATCTCCAATGTGGCAGTGTTGGAAACTGATTGAGTCATGGGGGCAGATCCCTCATGAATGGATTAATGCTCTCCCTGGGGGAGGGGGTATTAATGAGGGAGTTCTCACTCTATTAGTTCCTGTGAGAGCTCGTTGCTTAAAAAGACCCTGGCACCTCCCTTCTCTCTCTCTCTTGCTTCCTCTCACCATGTGATCTGCTTGTACCCACCAGCTGCCTGCCACTTTCTGCCATGAGTAGAAGCAGCCTAAGGCCTGTGCCAGATGCAGCTCTCCCAGAATCATAAGTCAAATAAACCTCTTTTCCTTATAAAAATTACCCAGTCTCAGGTATTTCTGTTACAGCAACACAAAACGGACTAAAACACAAAGATAGTCTTATTTCTTTCTTCTTCAATTGTACACTTTGTCTTCTCTTGTCTTTTCTTATCTTGTTGCATTATCTAGGACTTCCTGTACAATTTTAAAAATGGAGCGGTGAGAGAGGACCTCCTTGACTTGTTCTTGATTTTAGTGGGAAAGCTTCTACTTCCTCACCATTAAGTATGGTGTTAGCTGTATTTTTTTTTTTTTGTATTATTTATCAAACGGAAGACATTTCTGTCTTTTTCTAGTTTATTGGGAGTTTTTATTAAAAATGGGTGTTAAATTTTGTCTAATGCTGTTTCTGCATCTATTAGTATAATCATGTGATTTTTCTTTTTTAGCCTGTTGATGTGATGGATTACATTAGTTAATGTTTGAATGTTGAACCAAGCTTGCAAACCTGGGGTAAAACATGGTATATAATCTTTGTAATCCATTGTTTGATTCAATTTACTAGTATTCAGTTGAGGATTTTTGCATCTATGTTCATGAGAAATATTGGTCTGAGTTTTCTTCTCTTATAATGTCTTTGTCTGGTTTTTGGTTTAGAGTAATGCTGGCCTCATAGAATGAGTTAGGAAGAATTCCATCAGCTTCTATCCCCTGAAAGACATTGTACAGAATTGGTGTAATTTATATCTAAATGTTTGTTGGAATTCATCAGTGAACCATCTGGGCCTGCTGCTTTCTGTTTTGGAAGGTATTATTAATTCAATTTCTTTATAGATACAGGCCTCCTTAGATCATCTGTTTCTTCTTGTATGCATTTTGACAGATTGTATCTTCCAAGGAATTGTTCAATTTTATCTAAGTTATCAAATTTGTGGGCAGAGGGTTGTTTATAATGTTTCTCAATTATTTTTTAATGTCCATGGGATCTGTGCTGATGTCCCCTCTTCCATTTCTGATATTAGTAAATTATATCCTCTCTCTTTTTTTCTTAGTTAGCCTGGCTAGAGGCCTGTCAATTTTATTTATCTCTTCAAATAAACAGCTTCTGGTTTAGTTTATGTTCTCTATTAATTTCCTACTTTCAATTTCATTGATTTCTGCTCTAATTCTTATTTCTTTTCTTTTGCTTACTTATAGAATTTTATTTGTTTTTTTCTAGATTCCTAAAATAGAAGCTTAGATTATTGATTTTAGACTTGTTTTCTTTTCTAAAAATGCATTTAATGCTATGAATTTCCCTCTAAGCAGTGCTTTTGCTGAATCGCACAAAAGTGGATAAACTGTGTTTTTATTTCTTTATAGCTTAAAATGTTTTTCAATATCTATTGAGATTTCTTTTTTGACCCAAGTATTATACAGAAGTGTGTTGTTTAATCTTCACATATTTGGGTATTTTTCAATTATCTTTCAGTTATTTATTTCCAGTTTAATTCCACTGTGATCTGAGAGCACACATTGTATGATTTCAGTTCTTTTAAATTTGTTAAGATGTGTTTTATGGTCAGAATGCAATCTATCTTGGTGAATATTTAATGTGAGCTGGAGAAGAATGTGTATTCTTTTTTTTTTTTTTTTTTTCCTTTTTTTGTCTTTTTTCGTGTCCGGCAACGGATCGCAACCCTCAGTGTCGCGCCCATACCAGACTGGACCGGCAACAGGATCGCAACCCTCGGTGTCGTGCCCGCACCTCACTCAGCCAGTGAGTGGGAACTGGTCTGTATGTGGGATCCGAACCCTCGGCGGGAGTGCCACCGCGCTCTCAAGCGGCGCACTGTAGCAGTGCGCCACCGGGCCGGCCCGAAGAATGTGTATTCTGCTGTTGTTGAATGAAGTAGCCTATAGATAGCAATCATATCCAGTTGATTAATGGCATTGTTGAGTTCAACTATGCCCTTACTGATTTTTTTCTTGCTGTATTTGCTTCTTTCTGATAGAGTGGTATTGAAATATCTAACTCTTACAGTAAATTCATATTTGTCCTTGAAGTTTTGTCAGTTTTGTTGCCTCATGTATTTTGATGCTCTGTTGTTAGGCACCAACACCTTTTGTTTAAGATTTTTATGTCTTCTTGGAGAATTGACCCTTTTAGTATTATGCAATGCCCTTGTTTGCCCCTAATAGCTTTTCTTGCTTTGAAGTCTGCAACAGAGTAAAAAAACATCCAACAGAGTGGGAGAAAATATTTGCAAAATATACATCCAACAAAGGATTAATATCCAGAA
>NW_007726953.1:201006-203223 GCF_000696425.1 Galeopterus variegatus | reverse complement strand
AAAGGGACATGAAAATCAAGTACAATATATTTTGAGAAGTAAAATTAAATTAAATTAAATTTAAAAAAATAAAAAGAAAAGTCTCACCTGGAGACAAACAACTAGATTTTGCGTGGTAGTCTCTGGACAGGACCCTCAAAGGGACTTTATTTTTGCAAATTTCTGCCCATCCTCACCTGCACCCACAAATTCAAAGGAAGGAAGTAGAGTTTCCTTGTGGTCCCACAGGCCAGAGGGTATAGCCAGAGGATGACCTGTGGCTGTCTGACCCATCTGTCTCCCCCTCACCTGAGGATGTTAGGCAATGGGAGGAGCACAGTCAAGGTCAGTTCTGTCTGTGTCCTGCAGCCTCAGGTGTTTGCCAGTGGCTGACACAGACCAGGTGGACCCGACTTATTCAGGAGCAACTCTTGGGAGGGACGCTGGTTGGAACAAAACCATTGAAGGTTTCTTCTTGGAATCCTGGGCACCACAGTCATATTGCTCTGTTGCTACACCCTTTCTGAAAGTTTTGAGTTAAAGTCTAACCGTAAAAGGGGCAAAGCTAGAAGAAGCAATGGAAAAGACAGCACCGCATTTCATTGATTGCAGGGTCTCACTTTTGAACATTATGTCATCCCTGCATTCAGAATGCATCTTACAGTCCTTGCCACGTGGGCACAGATGCAATGTAGCTGGCCTGGCTTGAGCAGGTGGGAACTTGGCTGTGGCTGTTTCTAATGGAGTCATCGTAGTGGAGTTTTCAGCATTGTTGGCCCTGCATGTGTTGTTCATATACCGACACATGCAATGGAAGGCAAGAGGATGGCCACGTCTTAGAATAAATTTTACACATTTCAAATGAGAGGCTGTTTTGGCGGGTTAGTTTGTTGTGTGAATCATCATTAAGGTGGCAAGCATGAATTTGACGGAAACTACCTGCTGATTTTCAACAGAAGGTGCTTAAGTTCAAGTGGACATATGGTCCAATTAAAGAAAAAAATGAAACTATGAGCTCAGTCCAATGGGAAAGTGCCAGCCACCGAATTTACAGAACGAGTATGGGTGGCTTGGAAGGAAATTCCAGACTCAGTAATGGAGCACTCCTTTGAGAAATACTGCACCAACATACCCGTTGCCACAGAGGATGGTCATGTATCTAAATGTACGGAAAATGGACTCAGAAAAGCCAAACTTTAAAATGAAGGTATTTTAGGAATACCTTTGCCAATTAATTTTGTTTATAATTTTCTTTTTACATATGCACACTAGCAATATACTATCAAAATCTGTGTGTACTTCAAAACGTTCACAGAAAAATTGAATTAAAAGACAATACAAATCCTTAAAATAAAAAAGAAATTCATATAGCTCCTCCTGCTTTCTTTTGATTAGTGTTAGCATAGTATGTCTTTCTCCATTCCTTTGCTTTTAATCTACGTGTGTCTTTATGTTTAAACTTGGTTTCTCGAATGCAACATACAGTTGGGTATTATACTTTGAGCCACTCTGTCAATCTCAGTATTTTAATTGAAGCATTTAGACCATTGACTTTCAAAGTAATTATTGGTATAAGTGGATCAGTATCTACCATATTTGTTACTATTTTCTGTTTGTCATCATTGTTCTTTGTTCTGATTTTTATCTTCCACTCTTTTTATGCCTCTTATGGTTTCAATTGAGCATTTTATATGATTCTATTTTCTCTTCTTTCTTAGTATATCAGTTACACTATTTTTTTTTTACTTTTTTTTAAATGGTTGCCCTTGAGTTTGCAATATATATTTTCAACTAAACCAAATCCACTTTCAAATAACACTATACCACTTCACAGGTTGTGTGAGTACCTTATGACAACAAAATAATTTCAATTCTTCCCTCCCATCCCTCGTATTATTGCTGTCATTTATTTCACTTATATATAAACATGCATAAGCATATACACAGATATAAACATAAATATACATATGTAAGATATATACATAAGCATACATGGCTGTGTACATTGTTGCTATTATTATTTTGAACAAACTGTTGTATGTTAGATCAGTTAAGAATAAGAAAAATAAAAATTTTTATTTTATCCTTACTTATTCCTTCTATAATGCTCTTCCTTCCTTTAAGTAGATAAGTATATCCAAGTTTCTGACCTATATTTTTTCCTTCTCTCTAAAGAACTTCTTTTAATATGTCTTGTAATGCAAGTCAACTGGCAACAAATTCCCTAAATATTTGTTT
>NW_007726953.1:197917-200043 GCF_000696425.1 Galeopterus variegatus | reverse complement strand
TTGGTGTTATATGAGTTTCCAGAATCTGTGGTTTAATGTCTGACATTAATTGGGGAAAATTCTCAGTCATTATTGTTTCAAATATTTCTTCTGTTCCTTCCTCTTTCCTCTGCTTCTTGCATTCCCATTACAATTATATTATATCTTTTGCAGTTGTCCCAAAGTTTTCGGATATTCTGTTCTGGTTTTTTTTTTTTTTTTTTTTTTCTGTTTTTTTTTTTTTTTTTTTCAGTCTTTGTTCTCTTTGCTTTATGGTTTTGGAGTTTTCTATTAATATATCATCAAACTCAGAAATTTATTTCTCAGCTTTGGCCAGTCTACTAATATGTCCATCAAAAGCATTCTTTATTTTTGTTACAGTGTTTTTGATGTCTAGCATTTCTTTTTCATTCTCAGGATTTCCATCTTTTTGATTACATTGCCCACCTGTTCTTCTGTACTGCCTTCTTTATCCATTAGAATCTTCAATATATTAATCATAGCTGTTTTAAATTTCTAATCTGATAATTTTAACATCCCTGCTATGGCTATGTCTGATTCTAATGCTTGTTGTATCTTTGAAATGTGATTTTTGGAATTTAGCATGCCTCATTTTTTCTTGATATTCAGATACGATGTACTAGGTAAAAAGAACTGCTACAAATAGGTTTTTAGTAACTTGGTGTAAGATGCATGTGGTAGAGAATTGTTGTACAGTCCTATGATTAGGCCTTGGTCTTTTAGTGAGCCTGTGCCTCTGGACTGTGAACTTCACAAGGGCTTCTCAGTATTTTTTTCCTCTCTCCCCCTGGGTGGTAGTCTAGAGAGTGGGCTGAAGTTGCATGTTTCCCCTCTCCTCCATGAATGAAAAGCTAGAGTGAACTGAAATTGTTTATTTCTCTTCTCTCAGGTCAGTTAGATTCTGATAATACCCCAGCAGATGAGGCTCTGTTTAATTAGTTTCTTCTGAAGGCAGGCCTTGTTGAGGACAGAATGTTCTGGTATATTTCAAAATGGTTCCTTTTCTCCTTCTTCTGCCAGAAGCATGAGAACCTGGTCAAGTTCCTGGTGGTAAAACTTACAAAAGTGTGGGGCACCATTATGACTGAGCACTCTGGATTTTTAAATCTCAAATTTGTCCACACTGAGCCTCCAGCATTCATCAATTACAGGTCAGGTTTTCTGACCCTGGCAGTGGCTTCCATGGCAGTTTTCACTCATGAGTCTCTGCTCCAGTAAGCCAAGAGTCCCTGTATTCACCATCTGTCTCTCCATTCTTGAGAGCAATGGTGTGTCCTCATCTCTTTTATAGATCCAAGAAGAGTTGTTGATTTTTCTATCTGTTCGGTTTATTTGTTGTTAGGATGGAGTGGTGACTTTCAAGCTCCTCACATGCAGAATCTGAAACTTTCAAGCTCCTTACATGCAGAATCTGAAACCATAACTATTAAAAAAAAAGGTTTTTTTGTAAAGAATTTAATGACAAGTGGACAAAATACTTGAAAGAAAGTTTACAAAAGAAGGTATGTGCAGGACTACATCTCCAATACATTTTTTTTGTTACTCTAAAAGCTTTCTGACCTAAACTGTGAAGTCAATTAACAAACACTAAGACATAAGACAAAGATTTTATTGCTTTTTTATATTCTACCAAAACATTACATATAATATCCATTTTTCAAGTTGGGCTTCATTTGGAGCTAGATTCTCCCTCTATTAGCAAAAGTCCAGTCAGAAAAACAGAACCTATGTCATGTTGTTTATTAGATAAAACTTAACATTGGGAATATTAGCTGCTACTAACCTAGGCTTGGAAGGACAAAAGGAGGAGACAGAGATAGCAGAGCTAGTGTGTAACTCAGTCTGTGGCTGGAGTTGCCTGGCAGGTGCTGGGACCGTGCAGGAAATGCTGCCTTGAAGAAGCACAGGGAGGGGCAGAAAATCTCTGGCTGCTTCTCCCCTCTGCTACCTTTCAATCTTTCTTCGGTGCCTCCTCCTGGCTAACCATACTTGGAAGTAGATGGCAGGGGAGCCTGGTAAGAGCAGAGGACAGGATGAGCCCTCTGTGACACTGGATTTAAAAGAAAAAAAAAACAGCCACAAAACGGATCTGAGGGCAAAGAGGCAGACAACCAGCCCCCTCCCAA
>NW_007726953.1:193462-197103 GCF_000696425.1 Galeopterus variegatus | reverse complement strand
TAGATGGCAGGGGAGCCTGGTAAGAGCAGAGGACAGGATGAGCCCTCTGTGACACTGGATTTAAAAGAAAAAAAAAACAGCCACAAAACGGATCTGAGGGCAAAGAGGCAGACAACCAGCCCCCTCCCAACATGAGATGCTTCTTTACCTTCAGTTGTGGACAGCCAAAGGAAAAATGAGCTTGTGTGGAAGGTTTGAGGACATATGCCTTTGTTTCTCTTGGCCTTCTTGATCAAGGTGAATGGGAAGCAAATCATTTTATTTCAAAACATCTCCTGGGGTGCTCTGTAAAATAATGAAAATATGCAAAGAACTTATCACAGAGTCAGTGCCAGATGAACACTAAGTAATTCCTGTGCTTCAGACCTTACCTTGGAGGGTCATTCCATTTTGAGTAGAAGATGACATAAATTGTAAGTGAGAAGACAACAAATATTTTAGCATCTGAGCATTCCTATTCGTAAAATTAAATAAAGCAGAGAATGATAGAACCACAGCCAAAGCATTTATCTTTTAGAAATGCTGAAGTATCACTAAGCAAATAATAAGCCAGAAAAAGCAAACATTCATTTTCCTGCCATTCTGGGGTGTGATCCTAATTCCTGCAATTCAGCATACTGTATTTATGAACCGCCTTGCCCTCTTTCCTGCATTCTCCCAATTCTTCCGTCCTTGCAGGATGCTGTCCTTTCACACATGTTGTTCTTGCTTAATAAAGTAATAGCCGACACAATCTGCCCTCTCTACAGAGTAATTATGTTAGCCTGTTGTTATTGATTCTGTTGCTAAGGTCTGTGAATCTGCTAATGCTCCACCGCGAGAGCAGTGGGAGGAAGGGGGAGGTGAGGGAAAAGCACGTTCTTATAATTTTCCCATAAACCAGATGTTTTCGTTAACTCTTACATCTTTAAAATATTTTCTCTTGAGAAAAAGAAAAGGATTAGAATGAGTTTCGGATGCCAGTTCTTATTTTCTCAGCATACCATAAGTACACGCCCAAATAACTCGGTGTGGAGAATTCATACTTGTGGGCACTTGTGCATCTGCTACTCATGTGATAAGCTACACATATAATTCAAGTAAAACCTGTTTCTTAAGCAAACTATATTCTTCCATTTCTCAGTGATTCTGTTTCAATTACCATTGAAAACACTAACGTTGAAACATCACTCCAAATTTAGTCGGGTAAAGCAAAAACAACTTTATTATCTCACAGATTTTCAGATTGTATGGGTCGAGAACTCTGGTAAGACTCAGCTGGGGCTGTCACCTGGGCTTGACTGGGGTTATTACTCAGAATATATGCACTAGGTCTCTTCAACATGGCAGTTTTAGGGTAGGTGGACTTCTGTAGCAATTGGTTTCTCCCAGAGTGAGTGTCCCAAGAGAACCACGAGAATGCTCAGTGGCCTTTTATGACCTAGCTTCAGAAGTCACATAACCTCACTTCTGCCTTTGTCTATTGCAGTGGTTCTCAACCAGAGGAAATTTTGTACCCCCTCCCCTATCCCGAATGTTTGGCAATGTCTGAATACGCTTTTGGTTTGCACAACTGGGAGTGGTGGAAGCTACTGGCATCTAGTGGGTCGAGCCCAAAGATGTTTCTAAATATTCTGCAATGCACAGGGACCCCTCCCTACTCCCCCTCCCCTCCACACACACAACGAAGAATTTGGTTGCTCAACATCCTCATGGATAGAGCTGAGGTTGGGAAACTCTGCTCCAGGGTTGAGGCAGTCATAGCTTGCCAGATTTAAAGGGAGGAAACATGGGTCCTAATTCTTGATGGGAGGAGAGCCAGAGAATGGGTGGACACTTTAAAAATGCCACAAATTCTTGAGTTTACTTTTTCTCTAATTCAGAGACCAAGTCTTCTATTAATTCAATTCCTATAAGTTTTTAAGTTGAGAGAGAGAAGAAAGTTGTAATGGTTTCAAAACCGTGTCAGGCATCTCTAAATGGGGCTTAGAAGGCACCTGGGAACACCCCACCCTAACCTGCACGTGGGACTCTGGGAATGTGAATGCCTAGGTCACGTCACACAGCTGAACAGGAATGGCTAGGCTCAAAATCAGCTCTGCAATTCGAAGTGCCCACACCGTTGTTTGCCCTTGGTCCTCATATTTCTACCTCTTTTCACTCATTCCAATATTGTCCAGCTCTGGATAAAGGCTATTTTGAGAAGTTAGAGTAGTTATATTTAAACATAGTTTTCAATTGACCAGCCTGAAATTCAGAGAACATTTTTAAGCCTCGGAGTTCCAGGAGCAGAAAATAACATCGTTGGAATGACAAGGAGGATGCCCTGTGCCCAGATGAGGTGACTCCCCGGAATTCAGGAAGCCATGGAGCTGTGGAAAGCTTCCTCTCTCTGTCCCTTCATGCCAAGGAGTGGCCGGCTTAGCAGGGCAAGAGCCTGTTTCCAGATTGTTCCCTAGAACCAAGGGAACATGTGGAGGCAGTTGGATATAGTTGAGCAAGCTGACCAGTTTTGTTTGTTTGTTTGTTTGTTTGTTTTGTCATGAAAAACAGAACTTTAAAATAGCTAATAGCACCAACAGCTTTGCTTCTTAGTTGTTGTCACTTACCCTTTTCTAAAAATCTGTATTTCTGTCCCTTTATTTGTTCTAACAGTCTTTTCAACTGTCTTCAGATAAAGCATCTGATTTCTCCTTATCTCATTTCTTCAACTGATAAAAGGGGGAAATGACCTGGTCTCATGCCCATCTTCATCAGGTATTTCTGGAGCAGCTTCTATATTTCAGGTACGGTGCTAAGTCTTGAAGGGTAGATATAAGAGTAAGCAAGACAGAACCCATGGGGTCCTGTGGAAGAGAAGCCCAACAGGCAAAAAATATAATTACATAAGGTATAAATAAGAGAAGAATCTCTATGCTTGGAGAGGACAGAAGCCTTCCTGGAGTCAGTGACTTTTTAAATCAAGAATGAAGGTTAGAAGAAAACTTCTGGGATGAAGTGAGGAGGGGAGAGGTTTTTCAAGACAAGAAAGCAGAGTGGGTGAAGTCTCCTTTTCAGGTTCAAACACGTTGGTTTTTTGGTTTGCTATTGCATTGTCTACCTGCTTGTGTACAGATTTAAGATGATAGAGACAACTTCTTAAATCTTTGTACAAATGTAGAAAGAAATTTGGAAGGAGCTGTTGTGTATTAGTTGTAAATTTCTATATTTCTGCATGAGGCTATGTGCTACTTCAATATTATATTCTTTTTATTTGTATTGCCCTATTCATACAACCCAGAAAAAACTCATTTTAGACAATGATGTTTTTTATTTAAGATTTGACACTCACCGATGCTCTAAAATGTGACTTTGACCAAGCCTCCTGAAGCAGATCTCATGCCCTAAACAGTCTTAGTTATCCATCCCTTCTAATGGCTTAACATACATTTGCAGCAAAATAGCCATGGAGCTGTTTTAATTTTCATCTCTGGCTAAGCTGCTGAATAACACATTTGTTAGTAATTTAGAAAACGGCAAGGTTGCTAATTGTCTTTACTTTTCAAACTGTGCCTTGTTGAATTGGGCTTTGTTTTCCTGCACACTTCAGTGACTTCCATACAGAAAAATGGACTGCCAATTGCCAGCACTTTGCCAGTCTTAACACTGGTTAAGATTGTAGA
>NW_007726953.1:189009-192530 GCF_000696425.1 Galeopterus variegatus | reverse complement strand
AAGTACTTTTATTTATTTATTTATTTATTTTAATAATCCTCACACTGGTTATCACAGGCTTTATACAGGATGTACATTCAGTAGATATAAGTAGATCGAGTTGATATTTCATAAGGAATTAGAGAGGTCATTTCAAACTGAGAAAATAATCTGAGGTGTTGACACAAATTGTGGTCATTAAAGATTTTATCTGAAATAGATAAAAAAACATTATTTAACACCTGTCTTTGTTGTAGGGGTTTCACAAATATTTCAATGATACTACAAATAAGGGCATCATCATTTAATAAAAAATTCAAATCCAGTTGTCTACCTTCACAAACACGCATCTTTCCCTTAATTAGCAAGTCTCAAACTTCAGTTGCATCAGAATCCCTTAAGAATCTGTTAAAATATAGATACCCAGAACCTGCCCCCAAATGTATAGGTGTGTAGTGGGCCAGGAATTTGCATTTTTAATGTCTCCATATAATTCTTATGATGGTGCTGCCCATACTTCAAACATGAGGAAAATTATTCTGAATATAAAGTTTAGAAAAAAAATCTGAAAACCACTTTTGATAATTAAGCTTTGCAACTGAATTATTATCTTATTAATTGCTGAAGTCTTTCTATTTTGCTCTTGTCCGTGTAGGTTAAAAAAGGGGGGGAGTTGGCTCATGGCAGAAAGAAGTATTTTGGTGCTTTCCTGACTTCTTTAGTTAGTTAAAGCCATGCTGACTCAAAGAAAGCATTGATATGACCTCCTTAGACTTGTTTTGTGTCTAAGTCACAGGTCGGAATGGCAGTTCCTGTTAGGAACAGCCCTACATCTTTCTCAGTGAGTGTTGTTTCTTGCTGTTCTCTTACATCCCAACTGCATGTCTCAAGTACCATCCCTGAAACCAGGTTATCCACTGTCTAGCATTATACCCATGAAAAAAATTGTGTCCACAAATCCAGAGAAAAGTTTCATGCTTGGGCAACAAATAGGCCCCAAAGAGAAAAATGGAGTAAGAGGTTACTCTCTGTAAGCCCAAGTCCACAGCCCATACTTGAGTAACCTAATTAATTTGCTAGCAACTTTATCTAGGACACTACATTCTCTAAAAGTCCACTGAAGTATGAGTACATCCAGGAGCTAGGTCAGACCAATAATCTAAGGGACCTTCTAGAGCTTTATTGAATAGTGGGAACTAAGTAGAAATTTAGTTTTAGATGAAGCAGTTCTGAACTTAGGAAAAAATTTGTATTTTTATTTTGTTTGTGCCTCAGCCAAAAGATGCAATAAAATATAAAAGGAAGCAGGTACCACAAATGGGAAAATATGTGGAGATTATCTCTTCCTGAGTCTCCCAGGGCAGTTAAGTTTCCTAAGAGATATTCCTAAGACTTATGGCTGCATACAATAAACAGCATCAAGTGAAAAGACAGAGGTTCGTCTCATTTTGCCCTTGGGATTTGTTCGGAGCTAACTAAATAAAGGAAGTTTCCTAAGAGATATTCCTAAGACTTATGGCTGCATACAATAAACAGCATCAAGCGAAAAGACAGAGGTTCGTCTCATTTTGCCCTTGGGATTTGTTCGGAGCTAACTAAATAAAGGCTATAAAGGCCATTATGACCTAATCCTTATTTAGATGTATTCCTACATGTTGAATTTATTACAAATATAATTTGGTGCTTCTTGGTTGACATCATTTGGGCATTAGTTGGTATTATTCAAATGGTAGGCATAGCGAGGCTTAGAGCATAACCCACATTCTCCTGATGTTTACCTGCCAGAATCTAGCAGAAGTTAAATTTTAATATCCAGCAAGCATTTTGGTCATTGAAATAATACCATTTTTTTTTCCTTTAAAAAGCAATTGATTTGCTGTAAACCTAAGACTGTCTTAAGGAAAAGGTATTTATTTAAGACCACCTTACATAAATAAAACAAATGGCTTGGCCAGTGTGGAAGACTGAAAAATGCCTGCCACCCCTCCCCCAGAAATGCCCAGGTTCTAGTCCCCAAAATCTGTAAATCTGTTACTGTATGTGGCAAAAAAGGACTTTGCTAATATGATTAAGTTAAGAATTTTGAGGTGCGAGATTATCCTGGATTATCTAGATGGGCCCAATGAAATCAAAGAAAGTTTTATGAGAGGGAGGCAAGAGGATCATGGTCAGAGAGAGGAGATAAAACGGCAGAAGTAGTGGTTGGAGCAATGTGCTCTGAAGATGAAGGAAGGAGCCACAAGGCAAAAAATGCAGGTAGTCTCTAAAAACCAGACAGGCAAGGAAACAGACTCTCTCTGAGAAATTCCAGAAAAAATGGAGCTCTGCTGACACTTTAACTTTAGCCCTATAGGACCAGTTTTGAACTTTTGACCTCCAGAACTGTAAGACAATAAATTTGTTCAATTTTAAGGCATTAAGTTTGCAGTAATTTGTTACAGAAGCAATAGGAGACTAATACAGCCAATGTGTCTTAAATTGAGAATTGCATGATATGTATGCTATTGTTCATAAAACAGATGTTGCTCTGGTTAATAAGCCTTAGAAGTAATCATTGTTATGCAGGATAAAGCTAACTGGGGTCACCTAGAAAGAAATGAGTCAAACACAGTACTAGGTAAGCAAAACAGAGGAAGAGTTATTAACATACAACAACCAGAAAGGCATGACTGAGCCAAGAGGAATGGAGATAGAGAAAAGAGAAGTAATTATAAGAATTATTGAACAGAAGTTCCCGTAGTGTACCAGTACAAAAACTGAGACATAGTATCATTTGCTACTAGTACACAAATCAGAATTTGAACCCAGGAAGACTAGCTTCAGAGTTTGTGCTTGTAACCTCTCTGCTCTACGGTCCCCATGTAGCTATAACATGGCCCGGTAGTTAGTTTAATGGGCAGGTTCTTCCCACATGCCAAAATCTAAAGAACTGTGTTGGGACTATTGACACGACAAGGATGCTTTAACCAAATGGCAAACACAGAAAAGACAAGAAGAGCAAGGCAAGAGCAGGAGTGATCTAGACCACAGAAATATCAATGTATCAAAGCCTGCAAGCAGTCAGAAGAGAGAGGGTGGTTAGATGCCAGAGGTCAAGACAGGGAAGAGGGTCAGAAAAGATGAAGGGTCAGAAGAACAGGAGCACAATAAGAGGAAAGGACCCGTGAAGCTCAAGGCGACCTCTGCCTCAAACAGGGTTATGAGGGCAGCCCCTCTGATTATTTCTAAGGTGTCTACATAACTCTAATCATATGAGAAACCTCTGAGTGTGGACTTTGGGAAGACAGGAACCACAACAGATATGCACTTACTTGTGCACACACACACACACACACACACACACAAAAGTACAAGAATATTTATAGAAACACTATAACGTTCCCATACTGAAAACCATAGAATGGGTAAATAAATCTTGGCATATTTACACAATGAAATGCTATTCATCGATGTGAATAGACTTGCAACTATACTTGAAAATGTGGTTGAATCTTATAAATATAATAATGTGAGAAGGAAACCACACATAAAAGGGACGTATT
>NW_007726953.1:186011-188157 GCF_000696425.1 Galeopterus variegatus | reverse complement strand
GAAATTGCCTTTTTAAATTAAAAAATAAATTAAAAAATTAAAAATTGTCAATGAGTTTTAAATATTTAAAACTTTGTATAAGAGAAACAACCCAAATTCATAGGCAGGATTCAGTTTACACATTAATTGCTTGAGCCTTCCATAAGTGTGAATTTATGTACTCCTCACAAATCCCTTACAAGGTGGGCATTGTACAGTAAAGGAAACTGAGGCTAGTAGAAAGTGTGTGTATTGTGCAAGTTCACAACTAATGAGAGGCCAAGCCAGGGTGAAATTCAAATCTAATTATCCAGATGACTATTCTTTTTCTCAACAAGAAAGGCCTCATTGCATAATATTAATACTAGGGATACCAATTAAGATGGTTTTTTTACTTACAGGTATGGGGGGGGGATGGAAGAAATATATGCACTATTTGCTTAAAAAATTATTATCTTGCAAATTGGTTTGAAATCCTGTACAACAGATAGAAAAACATCACTTAGTATTGGATTCTTCTTGATTATTCTGGCAATAATATTTATTATAAAGACACAACACAAAAGCCAATCACCTAGTCTCAGACAATCCAAGACCCCAAAGGGACATGGTTTAAAACTATATCTGGATAGCAAGGGACAAATGTCACCTAATGGATGGATTTGTGGAAAGTCAAGATTCTGCCTTTTTGGTTTTGATTGTACCAAGCCTTCCAAATATTTATCTTCAGCATAGTTTTCCAGACAAAAAGTCTTAACACAATTTCAGTGAGACCATTCAGGTTTATACCCTTTTTATCTGAAATGCCTCCTTTTCTTTGACAGATGAAAAAATATAAAAGAAATTATTTGGAAAAAAAAACTATAGTATTGCTAGGAAATGCTTATAGCTTTGTTCATAATGTCCGAAACTGACATTAAAATGCATCTTGTCTTTGAAGAAAAGTGATATACCATTTGTAAATACAAATAAATGGGGTTGATGAATTACATGTAAGGAGAAAAGATTATCTTTTATTTAGAAGTTAGTTGTTAAGTTTTTGTTTTCTTTCCAATAGAAGGATTAAGCCACACCTGGGGTGTTGCAGCTTTTAGGAATCCTAGAGCCAGGACTAGGCCTTAGATAATCTTTAAAAATCACAAGATACTTTTAAAATAAGATGCTTGTTTGTGTCACACGTTTCTGTGGCTTTAGCTATTTCAGTTACAACTTTGCATTTGTTAGGCTATTTGATTAACATGCTTGGAAAAGTAGAATATATGTTAATATTATTTTCCAGATGTTCCGTATTCAGCAAACCACATGGGACTATGTTGAATATGAATTCATTTTCAAACCCTACTAACCAGTCAAATACTGATTTTTCCCTCCTTTTGGTTTTCCTTCTTATTCTTTTCAACTTTCCCCAAGTACTTTCACAAAGACCTTGCCACATACACCGTCTTCCTTCCCGGGATGATGACTCAGGCCTTGATGCAAAACCAGGAATGTTAATTATGTTCCCCTCAAGCTATGGACTACGAGTATTGGCTTAGACTTGCACATAAACATATTTGTTAAGAGCATGGCTTCGCCTTTTACTCTAGACATTTTACAGTTTCATGGGGAGAGAATATAAGACACTTAATCTTAAAAAATAAAGAATAGAAGACTTAAAAAAACTTAGAAGACTTAGATCCTGCCAGGAGCTATTATTACTTTGTTAGTTTTTCCCTCAGGTGAAAATAAGTCAATATATTTACCAATTCCAGGCTTGTTGCTATATTGGGAGCTAAGAGAAAAAGAAAAACATATATTTGTACATAATAAGTACACATATGTGTGCATGAACATATATATGTGATATCTCCATCTTCAGGCAGCTTAGAATTTACAAATAAACTTAATAAAATAAAACGGAGTACAAAAATATTTAAATACATGTATGTCTTGCTTAGATTTTTTAAAAAAATAGTCCATAATAAGATTAACCTGCTCTTACACAATGGAAACTAAATAGATATAAGGCAGCTAAACTATTGGATTATTTTGGAGAATGTGTTAATGCCTGCTTCATGTAGTTTCTAACCTAGTGTATGTCAGTTCAAAAAGGTGGTGGAATAGGGAATGTTCCTACTTACAGGAAAATTGGAAAAATATTAATTTTGTTAAGAAGTGGTGCATAGGG
>NW_007726953.1:185468-185855 GCF_000696425.1 Galeopterus variegatus | reverse complement strand
CTCCCAGTATGTCATCCATCTGTCAACATTGTTTATGGTGTCTGTTGTAAACGTAATCCTTTAATTTTGATGTAGTCGAGTGCATTATTTTTTATTTAATTTTTTATCATTTGTGGTGGGAGAGTGGGATTTGTTTAAAAATTCTTTCCAACCACACTGTCACAAAGAACTTGGTCAGATGACCTCTCCTTCTTTGTTCTTATTTTTCAAATAGGCTAGGCCTCTATTCTTCCATATAAATTTTAAAATAAGCTTGTCATTTTCTTCAAAAAAGTTTTGCTGAGATTTTTCAAATTTATAGACTAATTTTGGGAGAATCATCATCTATATAGCATTATGTTGTTGCAAATATAAACAATGTATTCCATTTATTCAATTTCTCATCAA
>NW_007726953.1:172397-184214 GCF_000696425.1 Galeopterus variegatus | reverse complement strand
TTTATGAAGAAAGTTACTTTCCTTTTAATCATAGTTTTCTGAGCCTCTCATATAAATAGATGTTGAGCTGTGATGCTTATATAGCAGATGAGATATACATTTGAATTTTTTCTTCAATCTATAATGCAGTGATCAGGGCCAGGACTGGGGCAAGCAAGGCTCTCAGCCCTGAGGGAACACATCTCCTTAAATACTGCACGATAGATGCCTCTAATCCGAACCCTGGTGGTGATTAACATCTATAGCTATTCTAATGTAAACTTTCTTTCCATTACTTGAATAAGCCCTAATTGATCATGATGCATTTTTTTTTCCTTTTTGTCTTTTTTCATGACCCGTAACAGGATCGCAACCCTCGGTGTCGCGCCCGCACCACGCTCAACCAGTGAGCGGACCGGTCTCTATATGGGATCCGAACCCTCGGCGGGAGTGCCGCTGTGCTCCCAAGCGCCGCCCTCTACCGAGTGCGCCACCGGGCCGGCCCATCATGATGCATTTTTAATACTGTATTAGATTCAGCTTTAATTTAATTTCAGATTTAATTTAAAAATTTTCTATCTATTATCATAAGTGAAATCTGCTGATAATTTTCTTTCTTTTACAGTCCTCATTCAATTTTGGAATTCTAGCTTCTTAATAGGAGAAGAATAATTTCTCTTTTATGCTTGTTTTTTGGAAGAACTTGTATGCTATAGATAGTAATCTGCTCCTCTAAACCTTTCTAGGTCTGAAACATATCATGGGTGACAAGTCACTTTTATCTCTCTGAACCTCAATTTTCCCCATCTGCAAAATGGAGATAATAAAATCTATCTTGTAGATTTATGGGTAATTTTCTTAAAGTACATAGCACTGAACCTGACCCAAAGTAGATGCTTAACTGATAGCAGATTGATACCTGTTTGGGCTTCACTGACTTTTTGACCAAGTTTGCTCCACTCCCTCCCACTGGCTTCACAGGTTTACTTTCTGTTGTTAATCGTTCTCTAGAATTTACTTTTATTTTGTCTGTTATAATGACTGTTGCTCCCTTCCATTTTAAGTACAGTTCCTTTCTAGCAACATCTGGTTAATACTTTATGTTGGAATATGGTAGAATAACATTTTTGAAAAACTGACCAATGTGCTTTTCACCTAATGTATCCCATGATCTTTCTCCTTGTCATGCAGATGTTTACAGAGCTCTATGGTCATTGCTTCAAGGAAGGGATGGAAATGCTAAAAGAGAAAAAATAAAGAAGTATATTATTTTTCTAGATTTTCAAGAGGAAGAAAAGTAGTTATATGCATAAAGTATTCATTAAAATTGGAAGAAGATGGATTTTATGAAAATAGATTAAAGAAACACCACCCTGCCAAAACTAAAACTACCTTAATGAGGTGGAAGGGAGGATTAAGAATTAATAAGAAGTGAAGAGGCAGTGTGGGATACTAAGATATGTGTTCGGCTGGAACCTGCCCCTCCTCTGGGGTCAGTTTGGGTACAGATATACAATAGGGACCTCAGATAACTTGGGAGATTCCATTGCAGATATAACCTACGTTCTATTTCTCACATGTAGTTTAGACAGCCTCACAGTTGCCCACTGCCCCAGTGTGACATAGGAGCAGTAGAAGTGTGCCTACATCCAAGAAGAGCATGCAAATAATGAAGGGCTGGAGGTGAGCAAACCAAGTTTTCCAGTCACAGTGTGGTCCAGATTTGGAGGATTCCAAAACCCCAAAATAGCCTGGAGTTAAGTGAGAGAGGGCTAGACTCAGAGGAGCCTGGCTAGTGGGTTAGCTAGCCTGGTTATTGATACCAACTCAAGAAGCACCTAATGATAGACAGAAATGAGGACATCTTAATGAGCACCAGCTTGGATAGTTGATATGTTTCCCTTAGGGTCTCAACATTATTATGGAAGTCCACCAGAACTTTGACACCACTCCAAAGGATAGGCAAGGAGATGGAATTGATTGAGCTAAAGTTTCCAGCGACTGGCCAGATGAAAGGTTTATAATGAAAGTGTGTTTTGCTTGAAAAACTAAAGTTATGTTTCTTGCACACCTGAGTTTGTGAAATGAAGCTTTTACCCACTACATACCCACATCCCCAAATAAGAAAAATGCTTGTCAGAGATGTGGCAGTGTGGCCTATTGGAACATGCCTACCAGCTGTTATGACCTCCCACAAATTATTCAAATTCTCTTTGCCTCAGTCTCCACATCCATAGGTGGGAGTGGGGGCTTTATTGTCACTTGTTTAATAATGAAATGAAATGAAGTAATGCACTTCACAGTGGCTAGCATCTATTTGTATTCAATGGTTATCATTTAGTTTCCTAACTCTAACTCCAGAGAGAAAACGTGGGAGAGATAGCTACAGAAATTACAAGGAAAACAAAGTTTGGAGAAGGTGTTTGTCGAAAGATTATTACTGCTGTTACTGCTAATTATGAGACTGGCTGTGCAGTTCCCACACAAAGACTGCAATCAGAAAAATTTTCGATTCGATACTTACTACAATTAGCAAGGCTAGGCCTGTTGATTAGCCATGACTCCAAACTCTTGTCAGCCTTTTTTTAATCCTCATTTGCAGCATCTCAGGCATTGGCTCTGTAAGATCATGCCAGTACTATCTCCTCAAAGGATACCCACAGTATCTGTTGTTCATCTAAGGGAAAGAAGCAAACCTTTCAGATCTATCTTAGCAACAACATGTATTTTACAAATTAACGCACATGAAAACAAGAACTGGTTTTGAGTGCTGGCTCTTTTAGTCCTTCTGAAATTCAAAACAAAAATTATGGGAAGTCAGTCTGTTTTCCCTTATTTACCATATAAGGCATTCATGATTCAATAGTGTGCCTGTAATTAAATGCCATGTAATTCTCCCCCACCTCGAGCTCAAAATTTTACCATTAGAGATTTTTTCCAAGTTCTATATGGTATTCCAATGTCAAGAGTTCCCTCTGGAAATGTGGTAGAAAAGCTATTTACTCTTACCTGCTTATTATCTTATGGAAATTTGTGACTGGCAGCATAGGAGATTGTTCTGGAACTGCTTAACAGTGCCTGAGGGCTTTGCCTGTTCTCATCTATAAAACAAAGGGTGAAGCTAAGTCATCTCTGATTACATGGAACACATATCATACATTTTCTGGAATAGAATCAATCTCAAAATTCAATCCCTTCATTTTTATCACTAGATTCATTCTTCTCAGACCAAATGTTCAAAAAAGAATCTCGATTTACTTTAAAGATGATTGCTGATCAATGTTTCTATGGTTCTGTTACAGAAAAGAAAATGAAGTGTCAGGGAAGAGGAAGTGGAGTGAATGTGTTGGGGGTAAAGAGAAGGTTGAAGGCAAACATCTCAGAAGGGAAGAAATGACCTCTGAGTGGAAAGCTGGGAAGACACCAAAGGCAAATTCAATTTCCTTACAATTTTACTTAGACTTTCCTGGCTTTTCTGCAGCAGACATGACAAAATAAATGTTTATTGATTTCAAGATCAGGGCAACAGGATCTTTTTCTGTTTAATTATTTCCTTGTAAGTTAAAAACCAAATGCTTTGGTAAATGCTTTAAATACAAAGGAGGTATTTAGCGTTCTCAGAATCAGTAGTAAATTCAAGCTGTGTGTGACAAGGAATGACCACTATTCATTTATTCATTCATTCATTCTAACAGAGTCTATAGACAACTATTTTGCATCAAGCACTGGGCTGGTGACTGGGACAAGAGATACAAGTAAAGTCCAGTCTGTCTTTAAGGACCTCAGCGTCTAGAGGAAGAAACAGACATGTAAGTAAGTACAATAGAAATATAAACAAAAATCAAAGGTGACTCAGAGGAAGCAAGTAACTCTTAGAAGAAAATATTGAAGAAAGGATTCCTGGAAAGGGGCATATTTGAGCTGGATTCTGAAGAAGTGAAAATAGCACTTTAGCAGAAATAATAGTATGTGTGAATACATTTAGAACATAGCATCGGAGCTATGTTTAGGATGCTGTAACAGGCTTGGTATTTTTAGGGCATATTGTGTTAAATGGTGGTGGGGGGAGGATGGTAGTGAATAATGTAGAATAGATTATGAATGGGCAGAAACATCTCTGAAAGCATTTTAACTATACCTAAATGCTCATGAAGGAAAGTGAAGCTTCTGAAGCAGAGGAAAACATGGCTGGGTTTGCCAGCAGGGTTGAGAGTAAACTGGAAGGCAGAGATGAGTGAATTATAGCTAAGGGAGATATTTTTGAATATACAGAAATAGTACAGATGAGAAATAAAGAGGGTCTTATCTAAGTCAGTAGTAGTGGGTGCTATGGATTGACTGAAATGTGTCTCCTAAATTTCATATATTAGAAGCCTAACCCCCATTGTAAATGTTGAGGGTGGGAAATCCTATTATGGTAATTGAAAAGTGGGGCCTTGAAGAGGTGATTAGAATGTAGGACCATTCCATAGTGAATGGATTAAAAATGGTGGTCATGGGTGTGGTTCTGGGGGCTTTACAAGGATAGTGAATGAGGAGGTAGTCTCTTTTGGCTCTCTCTGCTCAACCATTTTTGCAATGAGGTACCCTGCCATCACTGAAGTCACCACCAAAGAAAGCCTTCACTGGGTGTGTTCCCTGGACTTTGGACTTCCAGCCTCTGAAACTGTAAGCAATAAATTTCATTTTTTTTATAAATTACCCAGTTCCATGTATTGTTTTACAAGCAAGAGAAACAGACTAATACAGTGGGAAAGGAAACAACAGCATAACTTAAGAGATAGTCAAGAAATATTCAATAGAATCTGGTGATGACTGATGGGAGGGGTGGGGAAGACTTCAAGTTCTCTGGCCCATGTAACTGAGTGGATTTTGATGTCATCAACTGAGAAGGAAAATAAGAGGGGGGGCATGTTGAATCTGAGGGGCCAGAAGACATCCAGCTGTCTAGGGATAATTGGGAGAATAGCTGTAAAGAGCTTAGGAGAGACAACTACTATCAACATATGGAGAGCACCAAATCCTGTCACTCATTTATGTAATGCCCACCTCATAGTAGTCACTAAGCTGGACTTAGTGGGCCAGGTGCAAAATGCTTCTTGCCCCAAAAGTCTTGGAGTCCAGAGACTTTACAAAAAAGGCACATGTAGTAGAGGACACTCAGTACTATTAGAAAAAATGCAAGGTGTGATAAGAACATAGAGAAGGTCATGAGGTGGCATTGTAGGAGGGGAGGGGAGTAGGACAGGAAGCCTAGAAAAAAAGGAAAGTGAACCGAGACCTGAAAGTTAGTAGAAATTGACCACAGAACATGGAAGAAAAGAACTTTTTAAGCAGTAGAAGCTTCAGGTGCAATGACTGTGAAGCAAGAGTGAGCATGGAACTCTTGAGGAATTAGGAGAAGTTTCATTAGGATGGGCTAGCTAAGCTGCTGTAATGAGCAATCTCAAAGATTCTGGGGCTTCAAATCACATATTTTATTTTTCTCTCATTTTACACTGCACTGAAGCCTAGCCTCATTTTTTTTTTTTTTCTCATCTCCGAACCCAGACTAAATGAGTAGTTCCTATCCAGGATGTTGCTGGGTGGAAGAAAATATGATAGGTCTTAATGCTTTTGCTAGAAAGTTGAACACATCCCTTCTGCTCACCTTTTACTGACTAAAGCTCCATGTCAATGAAGTAGAGAAATGTAATCCTCCCACAGAGAGGAAACCATGAGTAACAGCCAACCTGAAAGTCGGGGGGGCAGGATGTAAACTCCTTTCACATGGAGAGTAAAGCAGATGAAGTGAGTCCACTATGATCATTCTCTTGGCTCTTGCTATTTCAGTGCACAGCAGCCTCACACCCAGCTGCCTGCACAGAGCTTTCCCTGTCCATGTTAAGACAGGCCAGGAAATTAATGCCCACCCAACCACCCCCATGGGCAGCCCTTGATCAATAAATGCTGCAGTTCCCTCATCCCTCAGATAGGATAACTCTAAAGTACATGTCCTATACTAGATTGAGCTCCATTGGCCCTCAGTGGTAATTTGCTTTGTAACACATTCTTGTTCTTGGCTTCTACCGTTTCTGTATTGCTTTTCATTCCCATATTGATATTTCCTGTGATCACTTTCCAAATAAACTTTGCACTTCAATTGCACTTCAATCCTCGTTTCGAGGTGTCCTTCTGGGAAAACTTAAGCTAACACAGAGTGGCAGAAAATCTTAGCAATGATACAATCTTCCACAAAGAATGACTTTGTGTGGTAATTAGCAGTCTTGGCCAGATATTCCATCACAAGAACTCACCCATCTTCTCTATGCTTCTATCCCCAAATCTATTCGTCTCTTGGTCAGACCAGAAACATTGTTTCGTGGAAGGCATAGAGATTCCTGTAACGGATTATTTGCTCCCACTTCTGGACCACAGGAAACAAGAGCAGTCATTTACTCTAAACAGAATTTACTGCCCTACCTTTCATAGGTCTTCAGCCATGTTTACACACAGATGCTGCTTTTGCTGTCTGGACCACGTAGGATGGATGAGAGCAGGTGCATTCAAGGCCTTTTCTGTGACTCCCTCTCCTACTTCCCTCCCAGATCACCAAAGCTCACCTGACTTCAAAAATCACCCTGTCAGTGCTATCTTACAGGAATTGAGCCTTATATATATGCAACACACTTTCTCTATGTACATATGCCCACACACAAACTAAAGCAAAAATACAACAACATAACTTTTTCTTTTTGGACAAAAAAGGACAGAAAAAGACTAAAAAGATTATCTCCCTATATTCTCTCTCTCTCTCTCTCTCTCTCTCTCTCTCTCTCTCTCTGTCTCTCTCTCTCTCATACACACACACACACACACGTACACACACACACACACCAAGGAGGGAGTTTGATACTCATTATTCTACCACTTGAAATACTTTGAGATGAAAAAGTGAATAAGTCCAGTAGTCCACAATTTAGTATCATGTATTTTATAGGACAAACTAAAATACAACTGACTTTGTTTCTTATGCTACAAGGTATTTTCTTCTCTTATAAGAAAGTAAATATAAAGAGGTTTTAAAAAGAAAACGAGAACAAAAGCAAAAAATTCCTACTTAATACTGTCCAGAAACCAGCACTTGTTTATCAAATGTTTTAAAAGCCATTAATTTAAAATAATTGATGTGGATTATAATTGTTAAAGTTAGAAATAAAATACAATTTTACAATGAGGGGTAAGAGCATGGGAACTATGACACAGAGAGCAGAAAACCTATGCTAAATATGATCACTGCATGTACGCTCAAAATGTTGCAGCTATAATAAAATGGGAGAGGGTTAAAATACTCTTATTTTCTCATGAAAAGACACATACTTTTACATCTAAAAAGTTTTCCGCATGTTTTTTGTGTAACATTTCAATTGTTTTGCATTTACACCCATTTGTATATTGTGTCTTCCATTCTCCCTGTCTTTTTATCATCTAGAAGGATATGGGGGGAGGTCTCCCATCTTGAGCCATCCGTGATGCAGCTACTGACCCAATGTTAAATTTTCAGGCACCAGTCCCTGCATGTGGAAAGAGAGCAGTACATGGTCTAGAGCCCAGAACAAGTACAGGAGGAGACTGTATTTCCATTTGCATATGACCCTTAATGAAGCTAGGAGCCAGTTATTATTTCTTTAAAGAGATGTCCTCGCAGGGAAAAACAGAGAGTTCACATGCAAGAGGTATTTGTGGATTGACGACACAGAGCTAAAGCTGAAAGACTCTAGACAGTAACTAGTATTTCTTATACTAGGGCTACAAGACTGCTAGGCATTGCTAGCTACTAAGGAATCTATGAGAGATAAAATTAACAGTTAGAAATTGGATGATTTGGCAAAAGATTAGCAACATATTAATTTTACCAGATGAGGACATTAAGAAAAAACAACCTACAAATAAATACTTCTTATTAGCGCCACTATTTTAAAAAGGAAAGACATTTGAGTTCCCCCTCCGAAGTGACTATGTAAGAAATTATCAATGTGGTCCTCACTTTCCTTCAGGTTGAAATTCCTGGGCTGGTGAAAACTCTGTGATGGCCCTGCTCCATGTGAAGGACTGGCATTAGGGAATCATTGCTCAGAAATCCCTCTTGAAGAGTTGCTATCTCTTCCTCGTTTGACAGACTTCAGATGGNGACAGGAAGCCTAGAAAAAAAGGAAAGTGAACCGAGACCTGAAAGTTAGTAGAAATTGACCACAGAACATGGAAGAAAAGAACTTTTTAAGCAGTAGAAGCTTCAGGTGCAATGACTGTGAAGCAAGAGTGAGCATGGAACTCTTGAGGAATTAGGAGAAGTTTCATTAGGATGGGCTAGCTAAGCTGCTGTAATGAGCAATCTCAAAGATTCTGGGGCTTCAAATCACATATTTTATTTTTCTCTCATTTTACACTGCACTGAAGCCTAGCCTCATTTTTTTTTTTTTTCTCATCTCCGAACCCAGACTACACACACACACACACCAAGGAGGGAGTTTGATACTCATTATTCTACCACTTGAAATACTTTGAGATGAAAAAGTGAATAAGTCCAGTAGTCCACAATTTAGTATCATGTATTTTATAGGACAAACTAAAATACAACTGACTTTGTTTCTTATGCTACAAGGTATTTTCTTCTCTTATAAGAAAGTAAATATAAAGAGGTTTTAAAAAGAAAACGAGAACAAAAGCAAAAAATTCCTACTTAATACTGTCCAGAAACCAGCACTTGTTTATCAAATGTTTTAAAAGCCATTAATTTAAAATAATTGATGTGGATTATAATTGTTAAAGTTAGAAATAAAATACAATTTTACAATGAGGGGTAAGAGCATGGGAACTATGACACAGAGAGCAGAAAACCTATGCTAAATATGATCACTGCATGTAAGCTCAAAATGTTGCAGCTATAATAAAATGGGAGAGGGTTAAAATACTCTTATTTTCTCATGAAAAGACACATACTTTTACATCTAAAAAGTTTTCCGCATGTTTTTTGTGTAACATTTCAATTGTTTTGCATTTACACCCATTTGTATATTGTGTCTTCCATTCTCCCTGTCTTTTTATCATCTAGAAGGATATGGGGGGAGGTCTCCCATCTTGAGCCATCCGTGATGCAGCTACTGACCCAATGTTAAATTTTCAGGCACCAGTCCCTGCATGTGGAAAGAGAGCAGTACATGGTCTAGAGCCCAGAACAAGTACAGGAGGAGACTGTATTTCCATTTGCATATGACCCTTAATGAAGCTAGGAGCCAGTTATTATTTCTTTAAAGAGATGTCCTCGCAGGGAAAAACAGAGAGTTCACATGCAAGAGGTATTTGTGGATTGACGACACAGAGCTAAAGCTGAAAGACTCTAGACAGTAACTAGTATTTCTTATACTAGGGCTACAAGACTGCTAGGCATTGCTAGCTACTAAGGAATCTATGAGAGATAAAATTAACAGTTAGAAATTGGATGATTTGGCAAAAGATTAGCAACATATTAATTTTACCAGATGAGGACATTAAGAAAAAACAACCTACAAATAAATACTTCTTATTAGCGCCACTATTTTAAAAAGGAAAGACATTTGAGTTCCCCCTCCGAAGTGACTATGTAAGAAATTATCAATGTGGTCCTCACTTTCCTTCAGGTTGAAATTCCTGGGCTGGTGAAAACTCTGTGATGGCCCTGCTCCATGTGAAGGACTGGCATTAGGGAATCATTGCTCAGAAATCCCTCTTGAAGAGTTGCTATCTCTTCCTCGTTTGACAGACTTCAGATGGTATATACAAGGGATCTTCAAGAAGTTCATGGGAAGATTCATATTATCTTTTTTTTTCTTTTTTTGGTCTTTTGTCTTTTTCCATGTCCGGCAACGGATCGCAACCCTCAGTGTTGCCCCCGCACCTCGCTCAGCCAGTGAGCGGGAACCGGTCTGTATGTGGGATCCGAACCCTCGGGCGGGAGCGCCGCCGCACTTCCCAAGCGGCGCACTATCCAGTGCGCCACCGGGCCGGCCCCATATTATCTTTTATTTCTATTTTTCTATAAAGTTTTTGAGGTTCCATTGTACTCTAACCCAAAGCCTTGGTCCAATTCATACGTGAACAATAAAAATGTTGTAAATAGTTAAACTGTTTGGCAATGGACTCCCCTAACAGATTTAAAAGAATTCTTGTTCTAATGCCAAAGATGCTTCTTATCATGTAATTCTTGAATTATCTCTTCATGGGTATCTGTGCATGGGTGCAAAAGAATGAATGAAAATAAATTTACTGTGCAAGGGCTTTGCTATAAACAATTGCAACAATTCAGATGAATTTCGGGGACCATATTTCTGACAGTGTTTCTCTCTCTCTGCTAAGCAGACATATATGTAAATTACAGCCAATCTTTTATGTTTCCAAAGAACTTGAGCCACAGATGAGATGAAAGGAGTCGCTAATTTGGTGAAGCACCTTCCTTGAGGGTAGTGCACTGTGCATCATCACAGCTCCGTTTGACAAGTCTGGCACAGGAATTTTGTAAAAGACTGTAGGTAGGTTTTCATCAGAAAACAAGGGACTTTGCCAACACTTTTCATCAGGGTAATTTTTTATTTTTCTTATTTAAGAAAATTTCCATATTTTTAAATATTATATATTGAAGCATGTAAAGAGATGCAACAGGAGGTCTAGAATTCACATTAAAATACTTCAAAAGCATAGGTTATATAAAACACAAGTTAGAGAGAAGAAATGCAGCAAATGTGGCAAAATCCCAACAACTGTCGAAGTGAGGTAATGGGTAAACAGGGACTCATTGTATTATAATAACTTTGAAAATGTTCGAAATGTGATCATAATAAACATTTAAGCTAATAATATAAAGGAAACACTACTAAGAAAAAGGAATTTATGTTATGTGGGTTTGAAGTAAGACAAAGGGATGGTAAGCTTACAAGATTCTATTTTAGGAAGCAGGGGGAGAGAGACATTGAGACCTGGACAATTGGCCTAAATGCTATCTTCAATGTACGGGTTAATTGTTAATGCAACAATTGTAGTGAAGATCAGTTCTCAGCAAGAATCAACAATAGATGCTAAATCTAGAGGGATATTTCTGATCAGGAGCAAGATATTTGCATGGCCTTAAAGTGTCTCCTCATAGACGACTTATTTCCTTGCAAGAGGAAAAAAATCCTAGATATATGTTTAAGAAATTGGACAAACCTTGACCAGATGATCACAATGTCAGATGGACATCACATGCCTCTAGACGGGATGCCCTAAGAAAGACACATCACTCATGTAGTACTTACATGGACAAAGGTAATGTCTAAGAGAAGTTGGTGAAAAATTGTAGAAGAATCTTGGGAGCCTGGACATCATGTGAAGAACCATCTTATTAGCTCTGGACCATCTTAGAGCTCCTATTATGTGGGATGGAAACAAGCGTCCACCTTTTTTTTTTTCTTTTAAGTTTCTAGGCAACTAAGACCTAACTTAGACACAGTTAAAAGCATTCTGAACTCTTGATTCAGAGAGACTACCCAAATAGCATTTAAAATATTTTGAGAAAGATAAAAAATTTAGAAAACTCGTAAATAAACATGTGGCATGTTCTCAGAGTTATTTCATTGTTATAAATGCTTTCATTATTAAATAAGAAAAATAACACAAACAAGTAAAGAATTCAATTCAAGAAGTTAAATGAAGGACAATAAAACAAACGTAATGAAATGGAGAGAATTAATAAAGTTAAAAGCAGAAAATAAATAAAGAAGTAGACCGCATAAGTCAAAGAACAAGTTCATGAGGAAAACAATGAATTTTTCTGGCAAGTGTAATCTC
>NW_007726953.1:165197-172091 GCF_000696425.1 Galeopterus variegatus | reverse complement strand
CTGGACCATCTTAGAGCTCCTATTATGTGGGATGGAAACAAGCGTCCACCTTTTTTTTTTTTTCTTTTAAGTTTCTAGGCAACTAAGACCTAACTTAGACACAGTTAAAAGCATTCTGAACTCTTGATTCAGAGAGACTATCCAAATAGCATTTAAAATATTTTGAGAAAGATAAAAAATTTAGAAAACTCGTAAATAAACATGTGGCATGTTCTCAGAGTTATTTCATTGTTATAAATGCTTTCATTATTAAACAAGAAAAATAACACAAACAAGTAAAGAATTCAATTCAAGAAGTTAAATGAAGGACAATAAAACAAATGTAATGAAATGGAGAGAATTAATAAAGTTAAAAGCAGAAAATAAATAAAGAAGTAGACTGCATAAGTCAAAGAACAAGTTCATGAGGAAAACAATGAATTTTTCTGGCAAGTGTAATCTCAAAAAGAAATTGAAGAACATAAATTCACAAAATTAAGTTTAAAAATATGATATAACCAGAGAAAGAGATATTGCTTTCAGAGTATAGGAAAATAATATATATTACTAATTCTTCCTGAAAATATTATGAAATTGTACACAGATAAAATGTGAAACAAATAGTCATGGAAGAAATGGGAAAAGTTACCAAAAAATTAGATATATAAAAAAGATCTAGACTTAGATATAGTTTTATAAACTACTTATTTCAAAGTATTAAGGAACAAAACATTCTCACATTATATAAACTTTCCATCACTGAAAATGATGGAAATCTTCACAGTTAATTTTCTGTAATAAGCTTAATCCTGAGGCTGAAATTTAATAGGAAGAACCATAACATGAAATTTTAAAATGAAGTAAAATAAAATTTTTAAAAAATTTATATCATCATTTTACAATATATTTATGATATGTGAATTTTTCTTTATAAATGCTATACTTCACTACAAAGTTAAAATACAAAGATGTAAATATTGTTTATATAAGTGCTAAGTTCCTAACTTACAGTCAGTTGAATTCAGTAGTGTGATGGTTAATTTTAGGTGTCAACTTGACTAGATTAAGGAATATGTAGAAACCTTTTCAGTCTGCATTATTTTGGGGTCTATGTATGTATGAGAGTGTTTCCAAAAGAGATTAGCATGTAAGCCTCAGTTGACTGAGTGGGAAGGATCTGCCCTCAATATGGGCAGGCAACACCCAGTCCACTGGGGGCTCAGAGAGAACAAAACCAGAGGAAACAGTGAATCTCACACTCTATTCACTGAAGCTGAAATAGCCTCTTCTCTCCTGTCCATGGACATCAGAACTTGAGACTCTTCAGCCTTTGGGATCCAGGGCTTGCACTAGACACACCCAGATTCTCAGGCCTTTGGCCTCAGATTGATAACCACACCATTGGTTTCCCTGGTTCTGAGGCTTTCAGACTTGAACTGAGCCGTACTACCAACATCCAATTTGCAGACAGCTGCATGTAGGACTCCTCAGTCTTCATAATCACATGATCCAATTCCCCTAATAAATCTCCTCTCATATATTTATATACATATCCTATTTGTTCTGTCTCTCTGGAGAACACCTAATACAGATTTTGGTACCAGAAGTGGGGTGTTTCTTATAACAAACACATGAAAATGTGGAAGCAGCTTTGTAACTGGGTAATAGGCAGAGGCTGGAACAATTGGGGGGAGCAAGCTAGAGAAAGCCTAGATTCTGGTGAGACCTTAAAAGACAAGAAGACAGGGAAAGTTTGGAACTTCTTAGAGATTAGTTAAATGGTGGTGATCAGAATTCTGATAGACATATGAACAGTAAAGGCCATTCTGAGGAGGTCTTAAATGGAAATAAGGAAAAGTTTATTGGAAACTGTAGCAAAAGTCACCCTTGCTATAAAAGAACTTGGCTAGATTATGTTCATTCTCAAGAGCTTTATAAAATGTGTAACTTTAAAGTGATGAACCAGTGTATTTAGAAGAAATTTCTAAGCAGCAAAGCATTCAGGCAGCTGTGTGGCTATTTGTAACAGCCTGTGCTGAGTTATGGCAGCAAAGACATGACATAAAAGCAAAATTTATAATTAGAAGGGAAACAGAGGGTTAAAAAGTGGAAAACTCTCAGCCTGGTCATTTAGAAAGTAAAAAAGTGTATAGGGGAGAGGAATATGACATAAAAGCAAAATTTATAATTAGAAGGGAAACAGAGGGTAAAAAAGTGGAAAACTCTCAGCCTGGTCATTTAGAAAGTAAAAAAGTGTATAGGGGAGAGGAAACCATAGCTGTAGCCCAGTGACTATCTGCTAAGGAAATCAGGATTCAAGGAAGGGATCATCAAGAGAATGGAAAAAAGACCCAAAAGCATTTCAGACATCTTCAAGTTTGTCCCTCCCATCACAGCCCCAGAGGCCCAAGGAGACAGAACGGTTTTCAGGAACAGGCTTGGCGTACCTGCCACAGGATTGCTGCCTGGGACCACCTCAGGATGCTTCTCCCCACACACTGACTGCTCCAGCTGTTCCAGACATGGCTGAATTGGCCCCACGTGCTGCTGGAGCCACAGCTTTAGAAGATACAAGCTGGAAGCCTTGTTGACATCCACATGGTGTTCAGTATGCAGGCTCACAGAATGCAAGAGCTTGTGGATGCATCTCACCCAGATTTCAAAGAATGTATGGGAAAGCCTGGGGGCCCAAGGAGAGATTTGTGATAGGGGTAGAGTCACCCCAGGGAGCCATCACTAAAGCAATGCCAAGCAGAAATGTGGGGTTGGAATTGCAGAAGAGAACCCCCACCAGGACTATGCTTAGTTGAGCTGTGGGAGAAGGACCACCACTGAGACCCCAGAATCACAGAACTATCAGCATACAATGTCAGCCTGGGAGAGCCGAAGCATGTATTAAGCCCAGGAAAGCCATAGGATCTGGCTGCCTGAGTACCTGAAGTCCCAACCCCTGCATCAGTGTGCAGAGGATGCTGGACATGCAGTCAAGAGAGATTATTCTCTAGCTTTAATATTTAATGCCTGCCTTGATGGATTTCAGACATGCTTAGGACCTGTTACACCTTCTTTTTGGCCTATTTCTCCTTTTTTGAATGGGAATATGTACCCTATGCTTGTCCAACCATTGTATCTTGGAAGTAGATAACTTATTTGACTTCTCAGATGAGTCTTTGGACTTTTGAGTGGAAACAAGTTAAGACTTTGTGGACGGAATGAATATACCTACATATGAGAAAGACATGAACTTTGGGAGCCAAGGGCAGTATGCTATGGGTTGAATGTGCCCCCTAAAAGTTTGTATATTGGAAACTTGATCCCCATTGTAACAGTGTTAAAAAGGTAGGAAATCCAATGATGGTATTTGAGAGATGGGGACTTTAAGAGGTGATTGGATCATGAAGACTGTGCCCTCGTGAATGGATTGATCCATTCATGAAGTACTGGATTGATGGTTTAATAGGTTGTCAGGGGCATGGTTCTGATGGCTTCATAAGGAGAGCAAATGAGGTTAGCCCTTGCTTGGCTCATACCGTTTCTTGCCAAATGATACCCTAGTGGCCGGGGGACCCTGTAGAGAGCTTCCATTCAAAAGATTTGCCCCCTGAATTGTGAACTTCCCAGCCTCCAAAACTGTAAGAAATAATTTCTCTATTAACTACCCAGTTTCAGGTATTCTGCTATATGTAACAGAAATGTACTAATACAAGTAGTTTATTAAAAGAAACAATACATCAAAAGCAAGTCGTATATAATCTAAAACTCTTATCCTTGTATTATGATTTCTTAGTAACTAATGTAATAATATAATTTATGACACCAACTGAAAAATCATATGACTGATTAGAAAGTAACTCAATGAATATAAATATTTTACACACAGAATCTTGAACTAAAAATAGGAGGAACATTTAACATGGTTAAAAGTATCTAAGGCTAGCTTAGCATTTAAGAATAACATAACAGAAACATTCCCATAAAAATAAGCAAAGAGAAAGATCTGAACTATTGCCACTACCTTTTTTTAAGCCTTGTTTTGAAAGATTCAATCAATGGCATAAAACAAGAAATGTAAATAAGATGTTTAACAATTGCAAGAGGGATATAATTATGACTTATAGTTGGTATCATTTGACTAGGGTGATAGTCAAAAAAATCAACCGAAAAGAATCAACTGAAAAATCTTATACAACCAATAAAATGCCCAAAACAAAATAAGTATGTAAAAACTAATAGCTGTATTGAAAAAGTGATTGCTTTTACAATAGAAAACTAAGTATTTAATACCTAGGAATATACTCAACAGAAAAATATGTGCAAAATACTTTTATAAGAGAAATAAAAGCGTTTGTATGTACAACATTCTGGGACGACAATAAATTCTCACCTAGTAAATTCAAAAATTTAATACAATGCCAATAAAAAATAACTCAAGGTGTTTGATGTTTTTTAAATCTGGCAAATTGATTATAAAATTTATTTTGGAAAGTATAGAGCTGGTACTTGCCAAAAATATTTAAAAGAAACAAGGCATATTAAAAAGAAACTTCCCAACCAAATATGAAAATAGGCATAAACAGATAATAATTATAGCTTTTGTAATGAAGTGGGGAAAAGCATATCAAAGCAAAGTAATTTACATCCCAGGAAAAAATACTTTAGATATAAAAGAAAACTTTAAGAGATGATATTTTACACCAATAAATATTAATTGGACCACTGGTTAACTATTTTGGGGAAAAAAATCAAAATTTGATGCCTCATAACACCAAGATGATTCCAGATGCGTTAAATAGGTAAATATTTAAAAACAAAATATAAGTTGGTGATTAAAGAATACATATTTAAATCTTCCTATTATAAATTCTAACTGAAATGGTAAAAGATATGTAAAAAAATAAATAGGTAAAAAATACAAACATATCAGTTCTAGAAACAAGAAAAATGTACCACCCTGTGCCCCAAACTTTACATATATGTGAGACTAGATTACAGAAAAGACAACAATGCTCACAATTCCCAGCACACAAAACAAAAGCCACCTAAGGAGTAATTGGAGGATACACCTAAGAAAACCCTAAGCTTAGAGTAAGAGCTGTGGGGCAGCCCTGATATATTTGCGAAAATGTAAAATTATAGCAGAACACTGCCTCAGAATGTTGGTGGTTATGCTGTTTTTCACCCTCAGTCCACCTGCTGACCTTCTTGCTTTGGTAGCAGTATGAAATGGGTACTCCATGCTGCGTGGCCCAGGGATGTCAAAGATGCCACACCCATGGCTCCTGAGGTCAGTCCCTGCCACTGCACTACCCCGTTCCCACATCCCAGAGCAGATAAGGTGCTCTGGCAGGGGAGAGAAAAAAATGTTTGAAAGACAAAACAAGAAAAATAGAAATGGTGGTCTGTGTGGTGGGTGGGTGGGAGGATTTCTCCAACCTTTAGACACCTCTGTCCTGTGGCCTATATCCAGTGGAAATCTTTCCTTAAATTTGGGAATCCCAGAATAGAGTGAACTTGTGGTCCTGCTCACTGGAACTCTAGGTCACTGGATCCTGGAGGACAGACTTTGAGAAGTATTAGGGACCTTGTGAGAATCACAGAGTAGCTCCATACCTCTCAGGCATCTCAAAAGCATAAGAGAGCCACTGATCCTTTTCTATACCAAAGAGAAGGCCATGGAAGGTCTGAGGAAGGCCCATCAGAGTGGACTATGCCTGAATGCTGACAGGAGCAACATGCATGGACCTGAGGACTGGAGATATGCTGGGACCAAAGCCATGTCACTGTGGTCAAAATTGAGGACCAGCATCACACACAAAAAAATTACACAATCACAAGTATCCATTTGGATGGGGAATATGCCTGAGGACTGGGCCAGTTATATCAGCAGTGAAGGGCAATGGAGAATCAATAATCCAACCCAACCACCACCACCACATACGCACATGGCACATGTGAAACCACCAACACATCTCAACATAATGATGTCCATAAGCTCCTTTGTCCCTGGAAAGAGAACTGGAAGGCACACTATGATTAATTATACTCCCAGATTTACTGGAAAATCACTGAATTAAACTGAGAGAAACCTGAAATTAAAGAGATTTGATTGTCTGCTGCTGGGCAAGCTTGAGGCTAAAAGTCAGATATTAAATTGTCTTAAGAAATAAATTCTGTTTTTTCATGACTGAGTCTGCAACTGAGAAATTCATGTCTGTTATACCTTAATCAAATTAGATCTATTTTTTGCTTAGCAACCTTCAGTAGCTTCTCAGTTGCACTCACTGAAACTCTTTCCTGGCCCACAAAACCCTTTTTGATTTCCTCCCTGCTCACAGCTCTTGACACCTTTCTTACCATTCTCCTTCTATCTACAATATCCCAGCAGCACAGACTTTCTTCTTGAACAGAGCAAGACCTTCCCTCTCTCACATCTTTTTATTTGCTGGGCCCTTTGTTTGGATTGCTATTTCTTGGCTTAGAATGCAGTTTCTTAGTTTGTTGGTTTTTTTCCTTTAACCCCTCTTTATTCTCTAATTTTCATCACCCATGTGTATTAGTCCATTTTGTGTTGCTGTAACAGAAATACCTGAGACTGGATAATTAATAAAGGAAAGAGGTTTGTTTGGCTTACGATTCTGGGACAGCTGCAACTGGCATGAGCCTCGGGCTGCTTCTACTCATGGCAGAAAAGCGGCAGGCAGCTGGCGGGTACAAGCAGATCACATGGCGAGAGAGAGAGAGAGGAGGTGCCAGGTCATTTAAACAACCAGCTCTTGCAGGAACTAATAGAGCGAGAACTCACTCATTAATAACCCCTCCGGCAGGGAGCATTAATCCATTCATAAGGGATCCACCCCCATGACTCAATCAGTTTCCAACATGACCACATTGGGGATCAAATTTCTGCATGAGTTT
>NW_007726953.1:162155-164386 GCF_000696425.1 Galeopterus variegatus | reverse complement strand
CAGGCAAAGTGTTGGAGGGAGCAGGACTGAAGTCATGTTGGGACCTAAAATAACATGGGCTGTAGGCAAATATTAAAAAGACACAGTTTTTTCTTGGGATGCATATCTCTGAGTTCCCTCATTTCCCATGGTTATTTGATATTTTGAACCTTGGTTATGAGGCAAGATGACATTATTTTCATGAATGTAAAGTTGTTTTCCAGCCAGCCTGGAGCTGCAGACTTGCATGTGCTATCCAGACACTGAGAAGTCAAGGAAGACATCAGTAAAGCTATGCTGATTCCGCCCCTCCAGCAGGACCATGAGATAGCAAGGACAAGAGCAGAAACCAGACAGAGTCTTGGCGAGACCATGTAGCTGAGAACTTGCATGAAGCCTTCACTGCTCATGTGCCCCCTGCTTTTCATTGCCCATGTTCCATTCCCTTATCCAGCCCTTTAAAAACCCCTCAGTAAACCTGAGCCCTTGAGACGGCTTTAGCCTGGCCATTCTCCTGCAGGTTTACCAGAGAGATGGGTCAGCCTAACACCTCTCCTCAGGTGACTTCCATTTTTACCAACATTTGACTTTGGGGTTGTTTGGTTTTTGTCTGCTAGTTTCCTCATGCATAAATGTGGAGAACAATAGTACCTAACTCACAGGGCGATGTGAAGATGAAATGAGTTAGTATATTTAAGTATTACCTTAAAAAATGAATAGTTGTCTTCAGTCAGGGTAATATGTGGCCATTCAAGCCTTCTATCTTTTATTTACCACATTGTCTCTGAAATATAAACTTCTGGAGGGAAGGAGCCATGCCTGTTTTTCATCTGGGGGCAGGCAGCTGGACCTGTGAATTTGGTATCAATTTTGGGGAGCCTCCACTAGGAAGCTAAGTGTGCCCTGTAACAAAAGGGAGATAAATGTTCATGACATACTAAATTTAAAAAAAGAAAAGAATTAAAAACCTTGGAAGGAAATGTACAAAAAATCAACAGTGATTATTTTGGGGTACTGGAATTACAGATTATCTCTATTTCCTTTTTTATATGCTACTGAATTTTCTGATTTTTTGACCCTATATATACATACAAATTCTTAAAAGCATTAAAATATCTCAAATATAGTAATTTTCTGATGAGATTTTTTTAGAGTCTTTTTCACCTTCATCCATCCTTAATTCTGCCCAAGAGAGAGGAGATTGTCATGGAAACAGCAGACTTAGGTTGACATCCATCTACCTTCAAATGAGCATGTGATTTGGGGCAAGTTGCTTATCTTGTCTAAATTTCTACTTCCTCGTATAGAAATAGTGTTAAATGGGAATAATTAAAATAAAATCCTCACCACCATTTTTTCTTTCTCTCAGTGTCTCCTTTTGAGCTAGCTTTGTAAGTTCTTGGCCCCAGGAAGAGGAAAAAAAGGTAGCCTTTAGGCTGGAGTTTGAAAACTTTAGGGAAAGAAAAATTATCATATAAATAATATTCTACATTGCCCTTTCCTAGTGAAGGAAGAAGTCAGAAACTTCAAAATTCAAGATGCAAAATATGTTTGACATATACAGAGAACGGGAAGTGTGGAATGTAATTCCAAACAGGAAAAATAAAAGTTTGAATATTTTTTAACTGACTTGGAAGAGATTTAAAAGTTGAAATGTCACAATTTGGTTGGCTTTTGTTAGCAGCTCATTTTACGCTACTCAGTTGAATGAAAACAAGCGGGATAGAGAGATGCATTTTCACTTTACNGAGATTTAAAAGTTGAAATGTCACAATTTGGTTGGCTTTTGTTAGCAGCTCATTTTACGCTACTCAGTTGAATGAAAACAAGCGGGATAGAGAGATGCATTTTCACTTTACCACTTAAAGTAAGAGTATTTTTTCTCCCTTGGTTTTATAGGCTTGGGAGCTATTGAAAAATATCTATCTATAAATTGAATCAACACTCGTTAAACTCATTGAGAGAAATTTAGTTAGGAAAACAGCCTAGATGGGAAACAAGCCCTTTGTTTTTTATTGGATTTTATAATAGGGAGCACTCTAAACATCAACACAGGAAGAAGCTAACTAGCTAACTATAGAAATTACTCTAGTGTGGGATCGGACTTTGAGAAGACTACGCTCCTCTAGAGAGAAGAAGGTATGGAGAGCAGAAGCCTGATATTAGACAGATACTTTATTTTCTTCAGATCCAAAAATAATAACCTTACTGAGATTTCTCTCGCCAATACCCCATTACTTCTCCCAACCACA
>NW_007726953.1:157869-162075 GCF_000696425.1 Galeopterus variegatus | reverse complement strand
GATATTAGACAGATACTTTATTTTCTTCAGATCCAAAAATAATAACCTTACTGAGATTTCTCTCGCCAATACCCCATTACTTCTCCCAACCACAAGCAATGATTCTTCATCCCCTTCCCAATTCTCCTTTAGTTTCATAACTCCTTTTTTTTATTAAGACATAATTGATTGTACAAATCTGTGGGGTAGAGAGTTAAATGTCAATACCTGTGTGCAATATGTGATGCTCAGATCAGGATAATTAGTGTACTCATCACCGTAAAATGTACTCATTCTTTGTGTGCATTGACCAATTTCTCCCTAACCCCTACGCACTTCCCCCGCAATAACCACAGTTGTGTTCTCTCCTTCTGAAAGTTCAACGTATTATTGTGTTTGTTGTTTCTTTGTTTCTTCCTCTATTTTTAAACTCCCACTTATGAGTGAAGACATGCAGTATTTCTTTCTGCACCTTTCAGATGACTTTTCAAATTGTTTCACTCTCTGACAGCTGATGTTGATGATGGACATACTGCTGTATGTTCAGAAACAGTAACCATATAACCATCACTGCACACAACACAGAAGAAACCTCTCTCTTGAAAATTACATTTGAAATATCTACTTAAAACTCAAATTAACTATCTTTTCATAAGAGAATGATGTTTCTGGCCTGTGAAGTCCTTTCAGGATAAAAATTCACTCTTCCAAAGTTCATTTCAAACTGTTTTTAATTCATCAAACATGTGCCAGGCTCTAGGAGCTACTCTAGCTATGATGCATAGTATAAAAAATGGGAAGGAGAGGAGGAAATGGCCAGCCTCTTCTGGAAGGTGTACACTGATACACCATTCACTACTATTGATATACCATTCGCTGTTGGTTAAACCGAGTTACAAAAGATAACTAATTTTTATAAACTAGTAACCTGGAATTTGAACCCAGATATGTATAATTCTAAAGCCCATGATTTTTTGACTATTCTAAAGTTTTAGATGACTCAGAGGAAATAAACATTTGTACTAGGATCAATCAAAATTCTATTAATCAGAAGTAATCTTGGAAAGAGAGTGCTGGATTAACTTGGAAAAGATTCTTTAATAAACCCACCCACCCCCACCCTGTTTCTGATGATTCCTTTGGTTTCTGATGAGATGTCAAGGGCGTAATGGTCAAGAAAAGGAATTTGCGTTGCTTCTGGAAGGGAGGGGGAAGAGGGTGAGCAAAAAAACCCCTCAAATCTTCTTTAGACTCCCCAGTACATGTGAGTGGACATCTGTGAAAACAGTTGAAAAATTTGAGTTTCAAGTCATGGCCAACCTGGAGGCAAAACAGACTCAGGGCAGGTAGATCCTGGAATTGAAGGGGCAGGTTGGATCTTGCCGAAATGTGAATTTAGTATTACAGTTAACCAACTCTTTCTACTGCCTGATCTTCCTGACATTCCTGCTTATGAAGAAATTCTCACCTTTTCCATAGAAAACAAACTATTCAGACTTCAATTGTGTGGCAGAAGAACCTGAAAACTGCCTCTAAAGGTACTGAAATATATTCTGCCTTTTATATAAATTGTCTTTTGAGGCCTGGATGAGTTCCAGGTATGACAAAGGTGAGATTATAGCAGGAAAGCCAATACCACCAGATGAAATTTACCTCACAAGGAATGTTCAGGATCTCCAAATTGGAAGGACGTTGGTGTGTCATAAGGGACTGAAGCATGTCTTTGTCACTTTCTAGGATTGTTCTCATTCAACAGTATGATAAAAAGAAAACTTCTGCAAAAATTAATGTCAATGCTTTTTTTAAAAAAAAGAAAATTCATTGAGTCCCAGACTTGGTTCAAGGTATACTCTGGACTGCAAACTGAGAGGCCCCAGTCCAATCCAGCTTAACTTTATCCCATAACCAGCATGGGAACTCATAGTTCGTCATATTCAGTACACTGTTGATTCTCCCATAAGGCATATGCATTTTATTGTAACAGACAGCTTCAGGCAATGCCAGGAACAGATATCTGTTGAATGATCGATCTTTGCATAGTAGCAAAAGGAAAATGCATTATTTCTGTTTTTATCCACGAATTCTTAGCAAAATTGCAATGTCTTTTATTATGATGATGATGATGATTTAAAATCATGCCTTTGTCTGATGCAGTTTTCCAGATAAAATAATCGAATTCTTAGCAAAATTGCAATGTCTTTTATGATGATGATGATGATGATGATGATGATGATGATGATTTAAAATCATGCCTTTGTCTGATGCAGTTTTCCAGATAAAATAATAAAGACGCAAGCACCAAGAATATTCTCAAAGTTTAAAAGTTAGAGTTGTTTAATTGTAGCTAATCTTTATTTGTTCAGAGACCAAAATGAAACAGTTCTTAGTCCAAAACCATTAAATCACTGCTCACTACTCAACAGAATTATATACATCAATATGATTTCTTTACTAAGTAAGCAATGTACTTGTCAATCATTACTTATAACATGATCCATTTAAATAATTAATTGTATTTCCAGGTCTTGTGTGCTATTTGAGGAGGAACAATAGGTCTTTAACAACAGAATTTCATGGCTGAATTTTCACATCTTCAGAGGAAAAAAAAGCAATGTTCTGGAGTGGATGATGGAAACACCAAAGTGTTTTCTGATACAGAGAAAAGAACATGCTATTCTTTTTTGTCCTCTAGCTTCAGCACAGATTCTCTGAAAAGCCATTAAAATCTAACTAAACACTCTACCACCCCCTTTTTAAAACCTCAGTGCTGACAATCTAAGTAGAAAACAAGTGACATTCTATCTCACTATGGAATTGAGTTACAGACTCACACAATGAGAAAACGGACATGCCAAAGATAAAGACAGATGTTATAAGCTAAATTGTATCCCCCAAAAAGTCATATTTTGAATTTCTAACCCACAGTGTGATTGTATTTGGATGCAGGGCATTTAAGGAGATAATTAAGGTTAAATTAAGTCATAAGGGTGGAGCCCTGCTCCAATATGCTGGGACAGTTTATCCTTCATGAGTGTATGGCAGCAAAGAAGGCAGCTCAGAGAGGATGATACTTGGGCAAGGCTTTGACGGACAACTTGACAATCACAGGAGGAGTTAGGACATTTCTAAAGGGGAAGGTACTTGAAAGTCAGCCAGTTTGAATATGTAGGAAATTTTCCAAGATCTGTGAGGCCCATCAAGGATGAGAATGAGCAATTATTTGATATAGCTTGATATTGGTGATGGTAATATTTTATTTCCAAGTCTACAATTCTAGGTTTCTATGCTGGCACTATAGATCAGAGCTTGCAAACTGACTAAACCTAGTTCACAAATGTCTTTTGTTTAGTCTGCAGTGTTTTAAAGAATTCTAATTTGATGCCAATATTAAAAGTCAAGAGATTTTTGTCTCCATTGGAGAAGTGTCTATCAGGTCCTTTGCCCATTTTTAAATCAGGTTATTTGGGGTTTTTTTGCTATTGAGTAGTAGGAGTTCCTTTTACATTTCGGATATTAACTTTTAGATACATGATTTGCAAATGTTTTCTCCCATTCCATAGGTTGTCTTTTCTGGGGTTTTTTGCTATTGAGTAGTAGGAGTTCCTTTTACATTTTGGATATTAACTTTTAGATACATGATTTGCAAATGTTTTCTCCCATTCCATAGGTTGTCTTTTTGTTGTTGATTATTTCTCATGTGGTACAGAAGCTTTACAGTTTGACATAATCCCACTTGCTTATTTTTGCTTTTCTTTTCTCTACTAGGAGTTTTATAGTTTCAGATCTTACGTTTAAGTCTTTAATCCATTTTAAGTTGATTTTTTGTGTATGATGTAGTACAGTTTTATTCTTTTGCATGTGGATATCCAACGTTTATGAAGAGACTATCCTTTTCTCATTTTGTGTTCTTGGCACTCTTGTCAAAGATTAGTTGACTGTATATGTGTGGGCTTATTTCTGGGCTCTGTATTCCATCCCAGTCTATGTGCCTATTTTTATGCCGGGTATATAAAAAAGTACTCAACTTCACTAATCATCAGGAAAATGCAAATCAAGATCATATGAGATACCATTTCATTCCTGTTAGAATGACTATTTAAAAAAAATAATAACAAGTGTTGGTAAAGATACGGGGAGTAAAGGGAACCCTTGTACACTGTTGGTGGGAATGTAAGTTGGTACACACTTTATAGAAAACAGTATGAAGTTTCCTCAAAAAAATAAAAA
>NW_007726953.1:156398-157117 GCF_000696425.1 Galeopterus variegatus | reverse complement strand
GCTCACTGGCTGAGCGAGGTGCGGGTGCGACACTGAGGGTTGCGATCCCGTTGCCGGACACAAAAAAAGACAAAAAAAAAAAGGCAAAGGAACTGAAATCAGAATATGAATGAAATACTTGCACTCCATGTTCATTGCAGCATTATTCACTATAGCCAAGAAATAGAAACAACCTAAATCTCCATCAATGATAAACAGAAAAAGAAAATGTGGTGTATACATACAATGGAATATTATTTGGCCTTAAAGAAGAAATCCTACCATTTGCAACCTCAGAGATGGACCTGAAGGGCATTACGCTAAGTGAAATAAACCAAGCAGACAAAAAAAGTGCTGTAAGACCTCACTTATATGTGAAATCTAAAATAATATTTTAGTAATGTAAGATAAATAATTTCTGGAGATCTACCATACAGCATAGTGCCTGTAGCTAATAGTACTATATTGCAGACTTAAAATTTGCGAAGAGGGTAGATCTTGTGTTAAGTGTTCTCACCACAAAATATTGATAGTAATAATAATAATAAAGGAAGGGTAAGGAAACTTTGGGTGGTATTGAATACATCTATGGCTTTGATGGCAGTGATGGTTTCATGGGTGTATACTTAACCCCAAATTCATGGAGTGTCTACATTAAATGTGTACAGCTTTTTCATGTCAATTATACCTCTAAAAAGTGGTTTAAGAAAAAAATCAGGATATTTCACATAAAACTGTGA